>NC_044989.1:89548378-89633252 GCF_008728515.1 Papio anubis
AAAAAAAAAAAAAAAAAAAAAAAAAAAAAAAAAAAAAAAAAAAAGAATTATAAAATGGGCAGATTATCCTGTATTGAACAGGCGGGCCCTAAAGAGGCCTGTCTTTGTTAAATGTCTGTCTATCTCTACCTTATGAGGCATCACGATTGTTCTTAGAGATAGACAGACATTTTTAAAAAGGCTGCAGGAGAGAAGGCAGTTTGAAGACAGCGACAGAGATTGAAGTGATGTGGACTCAAGCCAATGAAAGCTGAAGCAAACAAAAGCTGGAAGAAGAGAAAAATAGATGCCACTTATGGAGTCCCCTTAGAAGCTTGGTCTGATGACAGCCTGTTCTTGGTCCCTGAAACTAATGCGGACTTCTGGCCTCCAGAACTATAATAGAATATATTTCTGTTGTTTTAAGCCACCAAAGTTCTGGTAATTTGTTATAGCAGCCGAAGAATACTAATACACATGGGTCTTAGGATAAATCCACCTAATGGTACAATGATGATTTGCAATCTCCACCTTCAATCCTCTAATGGTATGCATAACCAGTTAGAAGAATATTTTTATCATGGAAATATTGCACAGGAAACCTCGCAGTGTATGCAGGGGCATCTGTTAGTTATAGAACAAATACTGACAATTCTTAGTTGAAAATTACATCTGACTAGTAGTATCTTATATAGACTCCTCATTCTAAGACACACAATGATGCATCAACGGGGCCCTACGTAGTGTTTTCATACATATATATGTATAGGTACATATCCTGTTGCATCAACTAGAGAAACCCTCAAGACAGCCCTTGGTACCCTCGGTGATACATTTCACAGATGAGTTAACTGTTATCAGAGCACAGAGGTGGTTTGCCCAAAGATACATGTTCAGCAATTGTCAGGGCTGAGCTTGGAACCCAGGTCTGCATAATCTTAAATATATTGCTCCCACATAGCCACATTTGCTTCATAGAGGATTGAATGCCGTTAAATTCAGATAAGAGACAAAGTCAGAAGGGTGGTGTGAAATTCTCAACACAAGCTCCCTGCTATCTCTGCACCTTGCCATGATTACCCCAGTTATAAACTCAGGCCCTTCTGGAGTTTTGTCTACAAAGCAAAACTTCCTTAAAGTCTTTATAAATATTAAATGTCTTCCTTTCAGATTAGAGAGTAGGGGCACATCTTGCATTGCCCTGAACACTTTGCATCTTTTCTACCATCCTCATCTCTCTGACCCAGTCCTTCCCTCTCAGATTGTGTCTTGTAAATCTGATTTCTTCCCCAATATGAAAACAAATGAACAAATATTCCCCTATTTTTCTCATATCCAGAGGATACAAGAATTAATCACATATCCAGAGAGTAAGAGAGTTAATCAAATGATTTATCCTAGAGCATTTACACATAGGAAGGATTTTGGTGCTAGCCATCTTTGCAGTGGAATGTTCTCTCTCTTGTTAAAATTGATAATAAAAAATGACAAGATAGAACTATTTGGAAGAACAGAGGGTGACCATGTCCTTAAGGAGGTAAAAGACATTCCTACTCCTTGTGTTAGTTTCCTACTCCTGCTGTCACAAGTTACTAGGATCTTACTTGTTTCATACAACACAAATTTATTATCTTACACAGTTCTGGAGGTGAGAAGTCTCACTGATTTAAAATCAAGGTATCAGTAGTGCTATATTCCTTCTGGAAGCTTCAGGGGAGAGAATCTGATTCTCAGCTTTTCATCTTCAAAGATAACCCCATGTTCCAGGCTGCATGGCCCCTTCCTTCATCACTGAAGCATCCCTCTCCATTGTCCCAGTTCCTCTCTGACTGTGACCCCCCTCCTCTCTCTTACAAAGACCTTTCTGATGATGCTGTCTTTCCCAGATAATTCTGGTGTGCCCTAAATTTTCTGAATATCCTTATGCATGAAAAAAATAATAATTGGCAAGAATTCAGACCATACTGTCCAAGAAAGAGGGTTTGTCCACTGTCTTAGGTTGGATTGTTCAGGGACAATAATGCCCATGCAGGCAGCATATTTATAATGCACCAGAAACACTGGGAGGAAACAAAGCAGTGAGACAAGAAAGAGAATAGGGACTCTGAAAGTCTCCTCAGCAAGGAGCTAACGCTGAGGATGACTGGAGCTTAAGCCCATGTGGAAACATGGGAAAATATCTTGCTATTATTCCACCTGAGAAGGGAGGGAGCTGGGGTATGTATACACCTCCCCTGTTCTCACTTATTTGGGGCTTTCCAGGAGGATGCTCATTTTAGGTGCTATGATAGGCCATGTGTTCAGGCAAGGCTGCCTTCTCCAGCTTCAGATAGAGCAGTGAGGAACAGATATGCCCATGGGGAGTCAGCAGATGTACCGCAAAAGGGAAAGGGAAACGGTAGCAAGAGAGACTGCTACATTCACCCACATACACACAAAAAATGTGTATTTCTATCCAGAACTGCTTCTTACTGAACCTAAATCTTAGCAGGCAGTTTGCCAGTAACTTCCCTTGAAATTCAGGCCCCTGGAAAGCAGCAGGAGATTTGTGCATAGACTATACCAATGTAGTCAGGTCACTCTTAGTCATGCAAGAGTAATGCTCCCTGGATTCCCCAGGCTCTAGTCTTCTCATGTCAGTGTAGTTGATTCCATTTTCCTTGCTACACAACCAGGCAGGGATGCCCCTAGGCAGAGGCAGATATGTGAGGTATAGGGGTTCAAATCTCTCTCTAAGTTTTATCCAGATTCAAAGTATTTCTCCAAGTAAATGGGCTGTGGCTTGGCCAGAGATGGAGACTCTCTTTCCTGAAAGTGGGGCAAGGAGGCAGACGTCTGAGTCAGGATGATGTCCCCACTCACTGCTAAAGAGTCAAAGAGGAAAGTGGCTTTGATGGTGCAGGGCAGGGACATGCACTGAGTAGCCGCCACTCTCACAGAAGAGGAGGTGTTCACTGACCTGGCCTTTCCCCAGGGCCTCTCCCTCACTTGCTTTCCAGGAAGCCAGGTTTTTTGAGAGCTGTACCTGAACACTCATGAACATTCTGGTGGGAAAGGCAGATCAGAGCATTAGGCAAGATGCATTACCTAGGTCTTCTTCCTTTGGAGGCAATTGATCATGAGGGTCTAGATTGGTTCAGAGTTTCAAGTTTATCCTGATTAAGGCTTCAACAGTTGGAGGAAGAAATGAGGTTTTTTTTAAGTAAACAGATCTAGCATTACTAGTCAACCCTTCATACTGATGACCTATGGGAAAGAATACCCAAGAAGGGCAGAAAATTGGGTAGAATAAGGGCAGCTGCAAACCAAGATGAAGCTGCTGCCCATTGAGACTCTGGGTATTAAAGAGACTCATAGCTCTGGATAATGGAAGGTGAGTGGCACAGGCACTGAGGAATCTCGGCATCATTATTGTGCCTCTGCAAGGAATTGCTTGAAAATATACTGGTAATAACGAATGTTTAAAGTCACTACAAATTCTTTGGAGTGTATTAAATATGCTTCTGATAAAGACCATTTTCCCCATATGAAACAATGGGAACCATGTGACAATCACAGAGGTGTTGTTAGTGTAGCGAATGGGATTCTTACTCACTCAACGTTCATTTAAGTAATGTGAAGATCTGACAGATGCATCCTCTAAGACTTTATTAGACATTCCCTACAAATGGTCATACTCTCCTGTATACCCCCAATACAACTCTAAAATATATTACTCCATGTAGTCCTTATATTTGTATGAAGTTTTGACTTCTTTCCCCAAAATATCACTTGTCACAACAGTGGATCTAGAAAGAAATACATTCCCTCCAGGCAAATCTACGCTGCCCTGGTCTGATCTGGGACCCTAAGGACATTGTTCCCATGCTGAGTTACTGAGATGAACCAGCCCTGCAGCTGTGCTCAGCCTGCCCCATCCCCTGCTGATTTGCATATTCCCAGAGCACAGCCCTCTGCCCTGAAGACTTCTTAATAGGCTAGTCACACCCTGTGCAGGAGTCAGTCCCAGTCAGGACACAGCATGGACATGAGTGTCCCCATTCAGCTCCTGGGGTTCCTGCTGCTCTGGTTCCCAGGTAAGGAAGGAGAACACTAGGAATTTACTCAGCCACTGTGCTCAGTACTACCTGGTTCTTCAGGGAAGTGCTCATATAATATGGTTAAAAGTGTAAATATTTGTTTTTGTGTTTCCAATCTCAGATGCCAGATGTGACATACAGATGACCCAGTCTCCATCTTCTCTGTCTGCATCTGTAGGAGACAGAGTCATCATTACTTGGCAGGTGATTCAGGGCATTAGCAACTATTTAAATAGGTATCGGCAGAAACCGGGGAAAGCAGATAAGTAAGTTTCTGATCCATGTTGCATCCAGTTTGCAGACGGGGGTCCCATCTCAGTTCAGTGACAGTGGATCTGGGACAGATTTCACTCTCACTATCAGCAACCTGCAGCCTGAAGATTTTACAATGTATTACCGTGAACAGGGGAGTAGTTTTCCTCTCCCAGTGTGACAACTCATAACAATCAACCCCCATGGAAGCAGATGAGTAAGGCTGGGCTGCCCAAGATGCTCCTCCTGGTGCCTCCATCTGTTGAGTTGTTTCTCAGATGCAGCCAGGTTTTGAAGAACATTGGGAAATTTTGGTAGATTGTGCTGAGGTGGCTCCTTTGAACCCACTCTCTTTCCTCCTCATCCCCAGCAGCACAGACTTGCAATGTCAGTCCTGATTTAATAAAGAGATTTGACCACCTGAGAAGTCTGTGTTATGGGACATTCAGAGTTATTATAGCAAAAGAGAAGCCACTCTAGCTGTTACAAGCAGGAATTGTTTTAAGTTATGGAATTAGTGTCTAAACTACAGCTTTTCAAAGCCTGTTCAATGTTAGTTAGGGAAGCAGATAGTAGAGATGGGATTCTCTGGGGCTCCTCTGGAAACCAGGGTGCACCCTGCCCTGCAGGTGTGGGCTGACTTACCACATGGTCCTTGTATCTGTCTGAGAAGCCCAGAGTGTGGGTGCTGATGCTCTTAGCCTCCTGCAGTATCTCTCTAGGTGATTCTCTAGTTCTTGACTAAGTCCACTTGCCTGTCTGCAGGTGTCAATGAGCATGGAGTCATTCTCTTCTGACTTCCAAATCTCATGGAAGGACTGCTCGCTGAACAACTCTACAGAAAAATATAGAGGGAAAAGTGGTTCCTAAGACGTGTTTTCAGAAGTGATGGTCATGACGAGGAACTGACAGCTGAAAGCCCAACATGGTCAGTATTTTCACAAAATAGTGAAAAACTTTGCCAGTTACGGATGGCCCCAGAATACATTTGAATGTGCTCTCACATGTTATGAGCAGGGCTCTATCATAGGAAGACAACTTTATTAAGTCATAGACACAGGAAATTGTATGACATATACAACAATCATTTTACAAACCAATGAAAAACATTTCTTGATAAAAACTAAAACAACAGAAAACTAAACATGGATGTAGGATTTTTTTCCTAATTACAAAAACTCTTTGCTACTCAAAATTTATGCAGAATCCAGCAGCATCATGAGCTCACTGAGAGCATGATACACATGCTAAATAGCAGAACGACCTTCAGTTAACTGAATGAGAATCTTCACTTAGCCATGGTAGTTGGTAACAGGTGATCTATAAAAGGCTTAAGAAGCTATGTACTATGTGATTTTTATTTCAGCTAAAGACATGTCATGGTGTCAGGTGCCTGTCCCAGCTACCCAGGAGACTGAGGCAAGAGAATAGTTGGAACCAGGGAGGTGGAGGTTGCAGTGAGCCAAGATCATGCCATTGCACTTCAGCCTGGGTGACAAGAGCAAAACTTTATTCCTGCCACCAAAGAAAAGAGATATATTATTGTCCTAATGAGGCTATTTAAAAAAATTTCAATGGAAAACCACATATTGCAAACATTCTCAGCTTTATTTTCTAATCAATGCAACATGAAATTTGAAAACATTTGGAAGATTGTAATGGTAGAGAAACATAATTATCTGTCCATGGAATAATAAAATACTTGATGTTTAAATGGAGCAACAGTTTGTAGGGACTTTGATAATTGCCAAGGTGAAAGAGTAACTTAAAATTGTATATTTCTGTGTTCAGAAGTTTTAGACTTCATTCACCAGTTCAACTTGGTTCTGGGAGGTTGCTCACTCCTGCAAAACTTGCATTAGAATGTGGCACCTGGTTAGTTACTGCCCTTTAGCCTTGACCTTAGATGAATACAATTCATAGGCTAGAGACAAGCTTGGTTCCCTGAAGCAGAACCACCCAGCTGAGCCCTGCCTTGAAGAGCCAAGTTAATATTAAAATGAACATCCACAAATACAATACAACTTAATGGAAGACACTGACTTTTAAATAGTTGGTTACCAATCATTGTTGTGCAAAAAACTGACAAATGTAATATTTATGTATTTACACATACAAGATGTATTTTGTTATAATTAATGGCATTAGTATAAATGTTTAGTAATCTATTTATAAAGCTACCAAGGAGAGTTTTTAAAAGAAATTTAAAAAATAATATTTCAATAAAAATAGTAAAATTTACCTTATTAATGGAAATCCACACATATATAAAAACATGAATATAGGTGCTATATATATTTATTTGATAAATAGTTGGGTGCACATAGTTCCATATGTATATAGTCATGGCTAAATAAGGTCCTTTACATACATATATAAGCAACTGAATATCTGTACATAAAGAATAAACAAAGTTGGACTTCTTCACATCATATACACAAACTAACTCAAAATGCTACAGAGACCTAAATGTGAAAGGTAAAATAATAATGCTCTTTTAAGACAACTGAGATGTCAATCTTTGTGACTCTGAATGAGGCAATAGTTTCTTACATATGACACCAAAAAAACAAGCAATCAAAGGAAAAAATGATGAACTTCACTTTATCAAATGTAATAACTTTTATTCCCTAATGGACACTGAGAAGAAAGTGAAAAGACAACCCATATATCATATATCTGATGAGGAACCACCACCCAGAATATGTAAATAACTCTTATAATTCAATAATAAACATTGAAAAACACTTCTCAACTACAAATTGGGAAAAAAAAGATCTGTACAGAAGTTTATCAAAGAAGATATATACAGAGTCAATAAGTACATGAAAAGAGACTCAACATCCTTAGTCACTGGAAAAATGACAAACCGCAATCAGATATCTCCTCACATAACACTGGGATGGCAATCATAATCACAATAATAAACTGGAATATGTCAAGTGTTGGTAAGAATGTGAAGAGATTGGAACAATAATGGTTATTTATTTTTGGAGATGAGCTTTGTCCGTGTTGCCCAAGCTTGTCTTGAACTCCTGAGCTCAAGCAATCTGCCCACCTAGGCCTCCCAAACTACTGAGGTTACAGGTATGAGCCACCATAACCAGCCAGTAATAATTAATTTTATGCATCAACATAACTGGGCTAAAGAGTGCCCTGATAGCTGGTAACACATTACTTCTGGGTGAGTCTGTGAGGGTGTTTCCAGAAGAGATTAGCATTTGAATCAGTAGAGTGAATAAAGAAGATTGGCCTCAGCAATGTGGGCAGAAATCATTTAATTCCTTCAGGGTACAAATGGAAGACAAAGGTGGAGGAAATGTACATTCAGTATTTTTTTAAAATGTGATGTTCATCTTCTGTCCTCAAACATCAGTGTTCTTGGTTCTTGGGCATTCACACTCAGACTGTGACTATCATCATTGGACCTCCAGTTTTCAGGCCTCTTTGAAGGGCCTCTTTTAAGGGCTCTTTGAAGGACAATTGGCCTTCAATTAAAAAACACGACACTTAATATGCTCCTTAGAAGTACTAATAAATGCAACACAGAGCTTAAAGATATGAAATATTACAGAACACAATGGGAGACAACACAGTGTGAGTAGCAAGAGCAGGAGCTGAGCGGCCATTATCATCGTTAGCCCTCATGTGATAGCATGTAGTCACTATAGAATCTACTTTGATGTGAGACAGGGGATAAGTTCTAAACCCACTCAACGTGGTTGGACACACCTAAAAAATGAACAAGCTCAAAATCTACATGATGGTGATATCCCAAGGGGCTATACTCTTAAATCAAAGTGGTGAAAAATAAATGATTCCCAAAACTGAAAGTGGATACCAAGCCGAATCAGAAGACAATCAAATTGCCAATTACAAAGAAGCCTCAAAATAAGGTGGAATAAAGACAAGGTTTCTGTGTCTGTGCCTCAGCAGTGAGAAACAGGCAGGTGGCCTTGGTGGTGTGGGTGGCTCTGTTCCATAAGTTCACTCATGTGGTCAGAAGGCATGACCACCCTCAGCACACAGCCTTCCTCCTTCCTGACAGTCACTGCCCCGATGCCCATTCTCAGCAGCAAGAGTGGAACAGAGTGGAGAAAAAGCTGTTCTCTTCTAAAGATCAAAGAAAACTTGAGCTTTGCATCAGGGATAAATGTTCTTTTGCATAAGGCACACATTTGTGAAATGTTTTGCTGTGTAAATCTCATGAAAAACTCACATTTTGTTTGTTTTAATTTGAAAATGTATTTACACATTATTTGGAAATAACTTGGAATATAGTGTCATATTTTGGCAGCCTATTTGAAGTCGTCATTTTCTGTTGACATTTACTGCCCAAAAGTAATCTGTAAAACAGACTTTTATTTGTGACTAACATGTCTCCTCTGAAAGGAATCTATCTTTTTATCTCTTCAGACTTTTTAAGCTCTTCAGTTGGCCTTTTGTTTTTAAAATATTCCATGAATTCAGTTTAAAATATTATTTATGTAAATTAATGAATTAGCTTTCACTATTACAAAATAAAAAATCATATATGTTTCCATGTGAAACACCTGCCCCTCGAGGGCAAACAAATCCCACAATGAGAAACAGAGAGCGCCATGAACAAAGAAATACTGGGAATGGAAGGGTGATGGTGTGTCACTGTCAACAGGGAACCCTAAGGCTAAAACAGGGTCTCATGTGTGACCTGGAGAACGTGGAAGGACTGACGGAGTGCTGAGTTGTGGGGAGAATCTGATCTGTGCTCT
Source organism: Papio anubis (assembly GCF_008728515.1). Taxonomy (NCBI): domain Eukaryota; kingdom Metazoa; phylum Chordata; class Mammalia; order Primates; family Cercopithecidae; genus Papio; species Papio anubis. Next base: position 89,557,440 of record NC_044989.1, read on the forward strand.
GTGCTCTGAGACTGGAAGCTAGACCCTGACCACCAGTGTAGCTGCAGGAAATAATCGAGCTAGATGGGTTAAAAGGAGTTCATAAGCTTGAAACCCCATCCAACAGAATTAGTGTTCTTATCAGAATAAAATCCAGAGAGCTCTCTTCTTCCCCGTCTCTCTCTTTTTCTCTTGCTCCCACCCTTATCCCCATCTCTCCATCATTGTCTATGAACCAAGAAGAAGGTTCTCAATAGAAAGTGAACCCTGCTGGACCTTGATCTTGGACTTCCAGCCACCAAAAGATGTTAAAATAAATTTCTATTGTTTAAGCCATCTGGGCTAGAGTACCTTGGAGTGGCAGGGGGAGCCGAGTAATCTACCATCCCCACTCCACCTGAGCAGAATCAGCATCAGGAGGCTCCTGGTGGATGTGGGGGCCAGCTTTGCTCCTCTTCTATCTGCTATCTGACTCTCTGGTGAGGAGAAAGGACTCAGGCTTCATCCTCAGTTTGGTTGCATTAAACACAAATGTTTCCTTCACAAACAGATAATTAGCCTGCTTTGGTTTCTAATTAGAATTACTTCGAACTGCAAGAATGACTTGTTGCAGTTAATATTTTGTGATGTTCACATTGGGTCTCCATTTAGATGTCAGTGGGGACATTGTATGGACCCCGTCTCCAACTCCCCTCTCTGTGTCCCAGGAGGGAGGGTCACTGTCACCTGCATATCTGGCTAGAGTATGAACAGTGTCCTAGTCTGCCACCAGCTGAACACGGCTCCTTCTTTGAGCCCCTGCTGGCTCGTGCTGCCCCTGTACACAAGGCCTGGGTCAGGGGTGCTGGACCCGGACAGACGTGTCTCTGTCCATCAGCAGCTGAGCTTTTTAAATGGTAGTTCATTCTAAATAGAGTCCTGGCAGTCCTGTGAGCCACAATAGCTGGGCAGAGATCTCACATCGCTCCAGCCAGAGGGCAGGCTGCCAATGAACTGTGGAGTGTTTTTTTCCTGTGAACACAGTCACTGAGTCACCTGTGCTGCTCTGTCTGTTGGGAGGCCCCAGGAGAGGAAGTACCCATACTGATCCTTAGCATAAAACGTCCCTGCACCTAGGAGTCCAGATCCACTACCCCTCTCTCCAGCACCTGCATCTCTGAGCACTTCAGAACCCCCATGGGTCTCTCAGCATTCTCAGCCTTGGGCCATCAGAGCTTGGCCCAGCAGGGACATTGGGGAGGATCCTCAGCTTTATGACCCTTGCGCTCTGTGGTGGGAAAGGGGCCATGGGGTGGCACATCACTGTTGGTTTTCATTGTTCATGCTCAATTTATCAAAATACCTTATACCAACAATTAAAGTGATACCTATTTATATGTAAATTTGAATATTATATTTATTCCTAATTTAGATGCATAGTATATACAAAAATATCAATACAATACACATCTAAAATATTACATATAATTAATATGTCAAGTTTGTTACAAATACACATATACATAGTCACATAACTCTATGTTCATTTATTTCACATATGCTAATTTTTCCTTCTAACTATAACAGAATCTGGGACTCTGGGATCATTTACTGACCTCTTTGGCTCCAGCACAGTCCTGATCATTGAGGACCAGTGAGGACAGAGCTAAGGGCAGCCGGACCCAGGAGCCCAGGCCCAGCCCTAAGGCCCTGGCCTCTGAGACTTTCACCCTGGCAGTAGACTCTGCGTGGCGCAGCACCTATGAGTGTGTGAACAGTTTCCTTCCCTGAAGCTCCTTTGAGACAGCACCATGGGCCGGGCCTTTGGTTCCTCCCAGGTCCTTAGTCCCGTTGCTCTGGAGGGCAACTGCTTCCTCCACAGCCCAGAGCCAAAGCCCAGCAGCTCTCAGGCAGTGCAAGCCTGACCTTAGTCCTGGTTTGAAGATCTTATTATAAATGTCTCCTTTCCTCATTTATTCTGGTAACTGAGAGTCTGTCCCCGAGTTAAATGCATAGGCTATGTTTCCACAATTGCTGATGCTGATGAGGTCATGTGAGAATTTGAAATTTGACTTTATTTTCATCAGCAGGACCTGGATTCTTTTAATATTGCCAGTTGAAGATGCCCATAGATTGCCTCCTCCTCATACAACTTTTCTTAGAGGCACAGTGCAATTTAAAATGTGGCAAAGCTTTTGACACCTACAGAGCAGCCACTCCCTCCTTTTCTAGTGCATAGGGCACTGGCTCTGTCCTGTTTTGTGTGACAACGACACTGAACCTCTCCCAGCCCAGGATAGGAGTCTTCAGGTGCACATGTGATCAGCTCGGCAGTGAGATATCAGGCATGTGAAGCACGGGCAGGGCTTCTGGAGAAAATGGTGATTCTTCATAAAAAAGGGAAGTTGAAGAGCTTTGCCCTGTATTTCCTCCTGGGACAGTTACCAGAGGACATGAAGTTTAGAGCCTCTGCAGCCCTCTTGAGACCACGAGGCCTTGACCCCAGACAGAAATGCCAATGTGGTCAAAGTAACAAAGCAGAAATCTAGAAAGATTCCGGAGGCTGTCTGGCGTCAGCAGGCTGCTGCACGAACCCTCAGTGCTCCAACTCTCTGAAATTATCTCATTGTTTAAACCATTGCTTTTCTTTCTTTCACTTGTTTCTAAAATTATCCTAACTTATCTATAAATGACACTTAAGAGAAAGAGCTTTACTGGGTCATGAACCTGCTCTTTAGAATAAGAAATGCATTATTATGTGTGTGGGTGTTTGTGGATGTCAGAGGCAGGAAAAGCAGGAACCAGAATAAGTGATGTGCTCCCCTGACATCTTGGTGCTTCTGTGTCCATGGCTAGGGAAAGCACAACAACATTACAGAGTTTATAAATTCTGCTCTCTTCTTGTCTTTATTTCTCTTTTTATATCCTAAGCATGAACATCCCCTTGTTGTCCTTAATTCCTCCCTCCATTAAGGTCATGAAATTAGAATTGTGGTCAAGAAAGAGACAAGAACACTTGGAGAAGACATAAAATCTGGAGATTGTATACATCTCCTCAACACCACCATAAGGTTTACAGGATTCTCTTCTTTTTCCGGGGTTTTTGAAATGAAGATTCTGACTGCTCTAGTCACTTTTCTGTCAGAGGTGGCATTTGGAGAGATTACAAAGAAAGCTTCCAGGCAGTGAGTGCTGGATTCAAAACAGTGTAGCTGGAGGTTGGGTCTGGATTCTCAGCATGAAGGAGGCCAGAATGTGTCTTGGGAAACACTGTGGATGTGGGAAGAAAGGACACAGAATTCAGACTGGTGGCCACAGCCTTTGGAGCCAAAGAGTAACACAAATGGGGCTCAAAGACAAGCCAGACTAAAAGTGTTATAGTCAACTGTCATTTTGATTATCTTTCTCATGCCACACATAAAAAGGTAGGTAGAAATTTTTATGGTAAAAATAATGTGTAGGAAACTTCATTGCCTTTAGGGAAACACTTAGTAGTTGTAGAATAAATATTTAAAAATTTGATTTGAAAATGATATTTAGCTACTAATATCTTACATACTCTATTCTAAGATATTCAAACATGCAGAGAAAGGGGACTGGAGATATATATATATATGTATGTGTGTGTGTGTGTATATATATATGTATACATTCTGAATTTGGAAGAAGTATTTAGGGTTGGAACAGCAGCTTGGTGAAAGGAGAAAGGCCCTGATTCTGTCCACATTTCTGCTTTGTCACCTTTACCACATTGGATTTTCTGCTTTGGCTCAATGCCTCATGGTCTCTACAGGACTGCAGTGGCTCTAAGCTTCATGCATATATATGTATAAACTTCATACATGTATACACATATTTAAACTTATATACATTTATCAGACTAATATATATATACATATACAAACATATTTATCTGATAAATATATATATTCATATCTCTATATGCATATATATATGTATATTTATCTCTACACATTCACACACATATACTTCAAGGTATATCATCTGGTTAAATCCTCAGGGCACCCCATGATATGCATAGTTCTCTAGTTCACAGGGAAGGAGACCAATTACCAGACCTCCTGGGTGGTGTGCCCAAAGTCACATGATCAGCACGTGCGTGGCTGGGATGTCACCCAAATCTGCCTGCCCTTATTATATTCCTTTCATGCAGCCATTTTCATCCCATGGTTGAGCCCACAGGCTGTAAAAAGGGAGAAGACACTGTAGGGACAGTGTGGACTCCACAGCTCCCTGTTGCCTCTGCCTCACACCATGCTGACCTTAATCATAAACTAGCTTTATCTGCAGTTTCCTCTAAAAACACAAGTCTGTCAATGCCTTTATCAACTGTGAATGATTTTATTTTGGACTTGTGAGCAAGAACACTTCTTTCTTTTCTCTGACACTTTCTACATCTTCTATTTCTTTTTAAATCTCTCTGGTTCAGTCTGTCTCTCTCAGAATGTGTTCTGCAAGTTTAATTTGCCCTCCTAATATATATGCATATATAAAAAACCCTTCTCCCCTCACGTGCCGTGAGAGCTGACCCCTAGGCTCTTAAATACCCAGCTTGTTCAAGAGCCATTCAAGGGGTTTGACCCAAGACATTTTAAGAGAATTCTTAGGAGCATTCTGGTGCTATGCCGCCCCCTCCCTTCCAGCCCACAATAGGATGTATTCTGTCTCTTGTGAAAATTGATGGCAAATGATTACAAGATTCACTTTTCTTGGGAGAACAGAGAGCAACCAAGCACGCAGAAGAAAACAGACATCTCTTCCTCATGCACTAGTATCTTATTATTGTTGGAACAAATAAATATGTCCTCAATGGCTTCACACAACACAAATGTATTATTGTGTATTTCTGGAGGTCAGAAGTCTCGCTGAACTAAAATCACAGAGTGAGTAGGGCTGTATTCTTTCTGGAGGCTCCAAGGTAGAGAATCAGATACTATGCTTTTGTGTACAGGATGCCCTCACATTTCTGGCTTCATGACCCCATCCTTTCTCCCCCCAGCACCCCTCTCCATTGTTCTACCTCCTCTCTGACTGTGCCCCTCTTGCATTCCCTATTATAAGAACCCTTGTGATTACATTGGTTTGACCCAGATAATCCAGGATACTCTCCTGACCTCAAATTTCTTCACTTAATCACATCTGTCAAGTTCCTTGACATATAAAGTAACATTCCTAGATTTCAGATATTAGGACATGAATATCTTTGGGGTGGGGGGGGCATATTTGTCCCTAAACTAACTCTTATCATCTCCACAACTGTCCAATCCTAAATCTGAATGAAAACTCACAGGACAGATTTATGAGGCAAGAAAGCTAGAAATAATTTGGGACTTGGGGATCCACTGACCTGTGGCTTTTAAGAGTGAGAGAAATTTACTCCATTGCCTCTACTGTGGTCTTCATGGTATGTATCAATTTTTAGCTTTATTTTGTGAGTCACAAGAAAGGAATTACTGCATTTTGTCTGTTTGTTTGTTTACTTTGAGTTATGGGATATATATGCTGAATATGCAGGTTTGTTCCTTAGGTATACATGTGCCTTGGTGATTTGCTGCACCTATCAACCTGTCAACTAGGTTTTAAGCCCTGCATGCATCAGGTGTTCCTCCTAAAGCTCTCCCTCTCCTTGTCCCCTGTCCCCCCATAAGCCCCATTGTGTGATGTTCCTCTCCATGTGTCCATGTATTCTCATTGTTCAGCTCCCACTTACAAGTGAGAACATGCAGTGTTTGGTTTTCTATTCCTGTGTTAGTTTGCTGAGGATGGTGGTTTCCAGTTTCACCCATGTCCCTGCAAAGGACAAGAACTCATTCTTTTTTATGGCTGCATAGTATTCCATGGTGCATAAATGCTACATTTTCTTTATCCAGTCTATCACTGATGGGCATTTGGGTTGGTTCAAAGTCTTTGCTATTGTACATAGTTCTTTAATAAAGACAAGTGTGCATATGTCTTTATAGTAGAATGATTTATAGTCCTTTGGGTATATACCCATAATGGGGTTGCTGGGTCAAATGGTATTTCTGATTGTAGATCCTTGAGGAATTGACACACTGTCTTCCACAATGGCTGAACTAATTTACACTCCCTCCAAGAGTGTAAAAGCATTCCTATTTCTCCACATGCTCACCAGCATCTGTTGTTTCCTGACTTTTTAATGATTGCCATTCTAAGTGGTGTGAGATGGTATCTCACTGTGATTTGCATTTGCATTTATCTAATGGCCAGTGATGATGAGCTTTCTTTTGTATGTTTGTTGTCCGCATAAATGTCTTCTTTTGAGAAGTGTCTGTTTATATCTTTTGCCCACTTTTTGATGGGGTTGTTTGTTTTTTTTCTTGTAAATTTGTTTAAGTTCATTGTAGATTCTGGATATTAGGCCTTTGTCAGTTGGACAGATTGAAAAAGTTTTCTCCCATTCTCTAGGTTGCCTATTCACTCTGATGATAGTTTCTTTTGCTGAGCAGAAGCTCTTTAGTTTAATTAGATTCCATTTGTCAATGTTGGCTTTTACTGCAATTGCTTTTGGTGTTTTAATCATGAAGTCTTTGCCCATGCCTACATCCTAATGGTATTGCCTAAGTTTTCTTTGTATAAATTAAATCTAAGATAGATTAGCAAAAGGGAATTAAGTACTTCCTGTTCTTTTTCCTCATCAAAAAGGGAGAAGTAATAAGGATTCACACAAGAGATACAGCCCTCTCATGAACTGGAATTTGTTCAGTGTCTTGGGTTGTGTCTACCAGCAGGAAGGATTTCTGTGCAGGCAGCATATTTACATTGGGAGGGAAGGCAGAAAGTGAGGCAGAGACCAGAGATGGATAATAAAAGCCACCTCAACAAGCCACCTAACTCTTAGGATCACTGAAGATGAACTCCATGTAGAAATATAGGGAAAATACCCCTGGGCTATTTCACCTGAGAGGGGAGGGAGTTGGGGTATGTATACATCTCCTCTTGTCATTACCCACTGAGGGCTTTCTGTCTTAATCTGTTTTGTACTATTATAACAGAATGCCTGAGACTGTAACTTAATAAAGAAGAGGAACCATTTTTCTCACATTTCTGGAGAAGTTGAAAATCAAGGAACTGGCAGTTTTGCATCCAATATCTGTGCTTTCAAGATGGAATTTTGAGCACTGTGTCTTTCAAAGGGAAGGAAGGCCACGGCCTGGAATGAATGGCAGAAGAGCAAAAGAGAAAGAGAGAGAAAGAAAGAGAGAGAGTGAGAGCCCACGTCCACAAGTGAGACAGACCAGGGATCCCTTCTTAGGGGCAACTGAATCTTTCCCAAGCATGGAAGTAAACGACAATCTTAGGTCCCTTTGAAGGAAATTCCAGGCACCTAGCTGGCCTTAAGAAATAAAAAAGTAACATGAGAAACAAGGAGGCAGTCATAACCCCTCCCCCCAAAAAAATAGCCAAAGAAGACAAAATCATGGGATGTTTGCTTTCCCTATACAAACTAAAGAATATATCTTAGCATATGTCTCCGACTTGTTTTTCAGAAGCATAGAACACCTCCAAATGGATCTACCAGCACATAGATCTCAAATAAGTGGGACTTGGGGACTGAACTCTGACCCTGGTTCTTTGTCCTAAATTTCTACCTGAAAGGCCTTAAGAAAGCCACATACGGGTTACCTTTTCCCAGTGCCAGAGGTGCCTAGGGTTGGGGTCTTCGCTCAGGGACAGAGACCCGACACTGAGCAGCGGCTTCCCCGGAATGGAGGAACATGCAAGCCAGAGGAGACTAAAGGAACCCGGGTCGGACCAGATGGGAACCACTGACCATTGCCCATGGCGGCCCTAGCCCTAGCAGCCAGAACGTCACTAAATACGTCGTTCGAGTCCCCAAGAATACAACCAAAAAATGTAACATCGTGGCTTTTAATGCAGCCAATAAAGTCAGCTTTGCTACGTGGAATCAGGCTCGGCTGAAGCGGGGCTTGAGCAATAAGAAAATCTACCAGAAGGAGGAGATGTCCGAATCGGCGCGGGCAGCGAGTTCAACCGCAAGCTTCGGGAGGAGGCTCGGAGGAAGAAGTACGGCATCGTCCTCAAGGAGTTCTGGCCCGAGGACCAGCCCTGGCTGCTCCCAGTCAACGGCAAATCGGGCAGGAAGTTCAAGGGCATCAAGAAGGGAGGGTGACAGATAACACGTCTTACTACATCTTCACCCAGTGCCCTGATGGGGCCTTGGAGGCCTTCCCCGTGCACAACTGGTACAATTTCACTCTGCTGGCCCGGTAGGCACCGCACGCTCACTGCCGAGGAGGCCGAGGAGGAGGGGGAGGGGAGGAACAAGGTGCTGAACCACTTCAGCATCATGCAGCAGCGGCGGCTCAAGGATCAGGACCAGGACGAGGACGAGGGGAAGGAGAAACGCGGTCGCAGGAAGGCAAAGGAGCTGCGCATCCACGACCTGGAGATGTCATCCGATGCCAGCCATGCCAGCGGTGAGGAGAGTGGCAGAGCCCCCAAGGCCAAGAACAAGGAGCCACTGGCCAAGGGCGGCAGGAAAAAGAAGAAGAAGGGCTCAGACGATGAGGCCTTCGAGGACAGCTGTGATGGGGACTTCGAGGGCCAAGAGGTGGACAACATGTCGGACGGCTCCAGCAGCTCCCAGGATGAGCCTGAGAGCAAGGCCAAGGAGCTCCAGCAGGAGGAGCGGCCCAAGGGTATTGATGAGCAGAGCAACAGTAGTGAGGAGAGTGAGGAGGAGAAGTCGCCCGAGGAGGACAAGGAGTAGGAGGAGGAGGAGAAGGCGCCCACCCCGCAGGAGAAGAAGGGCAGGAAAGACAGCAGCTAGGAGTCAGACAGCTCAGAGGAGAGCGACATTGACAGCTAGGCCTCCTCGGCCCTCTTCATGGCGAGGAAGAAGACGAGAGAGTGGAAGCCATGGGAGAGTGGAAGCTGTCGGGAGGGAGCTGGAGGGGCAACAGCCGCCCAGGCATGCCCAGCGCAGAGGGCGGCAGCACCTCCTCCACGCTGCGGGCGACTACCAGCAAACTCGAGCAAGGGAAGCGGGTGAGCGAGATGCCTGCAGCCAAGCAGTTGCGGCTGGACGTGGTGCCCCAGAGCCTGTCCAGGAAGTCGACACCCTAGCCGCCATCTGGCAAGTCAACATCCAGCAGCGGCGACGTGCAGGTGACTGAGGATGCTGCGCGCCGCTACCTGACAGGGAAGTCCATGACCACTAAGGACCTGCTGAAAAAGTTCCAAACCAAGAAGACAGGGCTGATCAGCGAGCAGACAGTGAACGTACTGGCCCAGATCCTCAGGCGCCTCAACCCTGAGCGCAAGATGATCAGTGACAAAATGCCCTTCTCCCTCAAGGAGTGAGGCTCTGTCCAACACAGGGCTCTGCCCTCCAGAACTCAGGCTCTCACTGCCCCTTCGCCATCCTGGAGTGAGGCTCTATCCAGTACACGGGCTCTGCCCTCCAGAACTCAGGCTCTCACTGCCCCTTTGCCATCATGCTCCCGGACTCCCAGGACCCTGTAGTTAGCAATTCTGGAAAAGTTTAAGCCATCTCCTCCTCGGGCCGTTCCTTCTGGACTCTTCAGATGCCTGTTAGGCCTCCTTCTTATTGTCCTCTTTCTCCCAGCTCAGCCTCCCTCACACTGACCAAGGGCCTGTGCTGCTCACTGGGTAACTTCTACAGTCCTCCCTTCTGCCTCCCTAGGTCTCTCTTCAGCAGTGACTTATCCACCACATAGTCCATTAAGTCTTCAGTTTTGGCTGGGCATGATGATGAGTGCCTGCAGTCCCAGCTAATTGGGAGGCTTAGCCCAGTTCAAGGCTGCAGTGAACTACGATGGTGCCACTGCACTCCAGCCTGGGTGACAGAATGAGATCCTGGCACACACACACAAAAGTATCTAGGCATGGTGGCAGGCGCCTGTGGTCCTAGCTATTCTGTAGGCTGAGGCACGAGAATCACTTGAACCTGGGAGGTGGAGGTTGCTGTGAGCTGAGACCACGCCAGTGCACTCCAGCCTAGGCGACAGAGTGGGACTCAGTCTCAGGAAAAAAAAAAAAAAAAAAAAAAAAAAAGCCACATCCATGGGCCAGGGCGAATATTCTTTCAAGCTGACTCCAAATTTTTAAACAAAGCTTCTTTTCTAAACCAATTGCACATCAGAAAATGTTTGGATCTATTGATGTCTTGTAAGATATCCCACTGCTTCATGATATCCTGCCCTCTTAGGCCAAAAACAACGTGTAACCTCCATGTAATGATTTCTAACTTTGCCTGTAACTTCTGATTTCCTGAAGTTTATTTCTCCTTTTAAAAAACCCTTATCTGTAAGCCATCAGGCAGGTCAGGATGGAGGCGTTAGCTGCCGGTCTTCTTTGCTTGACGCCCGCAAATAAATGCCTTCCTTTTTCCTGCCGCAAACTCAGTGTGGATAATTGGTTATACTACACTGAGTGATCTAAATCCAGTTTATTTCCATAACATAAGCACTGCTCATAGTGGCATATATCTATTCATGAGGGCAGAACTCTCATGATTAAACACTTCCCATTAGGCCCTGTCTCTCAATTCTGTTGCCTTTGGGATTAAGGTAACAGCAGGTAGATTCAAGGGGACACAGTGAAACCATAGCACTGACTGAGGGAAGGCTCATTCTAAGCCCTGTGGTCTGTCATGCATGCAGGCAGAGCTGCTTTTCTCAGAGACGGCAGTGAGGGACAGAGATAGGAATGGGAAACCAGCAGAAGCACAGTGAAAGCAAAAGGCCTGAATGCAGACATGGACTGATGCATCCATCTGGAAAAAAGCACCTGTACTTTCCACCTGGAGCTGCATCCCTCTGGAATGGTGTTTCCTGGCAGCTCAGTTGCAAGAGAAGGAATCTGGGAGATAACATCTCAAGATATGCTGCATTTGTGTGGTGCCTATTTCAAACTGAAAGCATCTAGAAAACATCAATTGGACAAAGACTCTTTTCCTACATCAGTTACTCTGGAAGGAAGCCAATTGTCATGAAAACTTTCCCTGGGAATGTTGATCTATCAGGGAATATTAACATGCACTAAAAGTTAAATTCAAAAGAGATTGGAAATTGACTTCATCCAGTCAATTATCTATTCTTTTAAGGACCCATTTATTTTATGTTACGCCACTTACTCTCCCTAGGTTGCCTACAGTCCCCACCTCCCTCTCCCCTATAAAGGATGTATAAACACCTGGACCTCACTGGGTTATCTGGGTAATCTCTCTCCTGTGATTTTTTCTTCTGCATGTTAAATAAATTTGTTCGCCTTTTTCTCCTATTATTTGTCTTTTGTCCATCCATTTTAAGCAAACCTTTAGAGGGCGAAATCAAACTTTCACATTTCACCCTACACAAGCAAGTTTCCTTAAAATTCAGGCCCCTAAATGGGCAGCAGGAGGGTGTGTGCAGATGCTACACCAGAGTCATTTGGCCACTTCTACTCATGAATCAGTAATACTCCCCAGAACCCCAGGCTGCAGCCCACTGATGCTGATGTAGGTGGATCCACTTCCTCTGCTGCTGAACCAGGCTGAGATGATGTGAGATATAATGGGTCCAAATCTGTGTCCGGTTTTATCCAAATCCAAGTGATTTCTCCATATACATGGGCATTTGCTTGACAGGAGATGGAGACTCTCTGTCCTGGATGTCAGACAGGAGGCTGGCATCTTGATCAGAATGTCCCCACTTACTGCTAAACAGTGAAAGAGAAAAGTGGCATTGATAGTGCAAGGAAGGGACATGTGCTGAGCAGCAGCTGCCCTCACTAGGAGAGAGGGTTCGCTGTACGAAATTCAGGCTCCAGAGGAGCTGCTCCGGAGTCCCCAGGAACATGCTGGTGAGCAGTGCCACTCAGACTGTTACTTAGTAAATATAATATTGGTCTTCTTACTTTGGAGACAATTGATCCTTAGATAATTTCAAGTTTATCTATATCCATGCTCATATAATTGGAGGAAGAAACAAGTAACGTTTTTTCTTCTTTTTTTTGGAGACGGAGTCTTGCTGTGTCATCCAGGCTGGAGTGCAGTGGCACAATCTCGGCTCACTGCAAGCTCCTCCTCCCAGGTTCACACCATTCTCCTGCCTCAGCCTCCCGAGTAGCTAGGACTTCAGACGCCTGCCACCACGCCTAGCTAATTTTTTTATATTTTTAGTAGAGACGGGGTTTCACCGTGTCTCCTCACCACAAGGTAAGGATGGTCTCGATCTCCTGACCTTGTCATCCCCCCGCCTCAGCCTCCCAAAGTGCTGGGATTACAGGCGTGAGCCACTGTGCCCGGCCGTAACTTTTTTTTTTTTTTAAGTAATCAGATCCAGCACCACTAGTCAGCCCTTTCTGCTTATAAACCCTGGGGAAAATACTCAATGACAGAAAAGGAGGCATAATATAGAGATCCCCAAAGCAAAAATAAGATGCAACTCACATATTTTCTGGGCATTATCGAGGCCTATAGGTTTGCATAAATGTGGAACTGTAAATGATACACACATTGAGGACTTACAGCACCATCTTTGTGCACCTGCAGTGAATTGTTTGACCTTATACTGATAATAAGAATGGCTTAAGGTTATTATAGAATATTTACAAGTATATTTAGCATTATCTTGATATTTTTCTTCTTTTTTTTAAGAAGGAACAATTACACATTCACAGAAATGTTGTAACTATACCACAAAGTATCCCCCTCTCTTTCAGAGTATTTTGAAGACCTGCTGATACCACACTCAAAACTTTACTTTGAGTTTCCTACAGAGAATAATTTTCTCCTAAACAATCCCCATACACCAATGGAATACATTACTCCCTCAAGTACTCAGCAGTACTTCAAACTTTGACAATTATCAAAAAATGTTCTTTGTTACAAATTGACCCCCAGAAAGAAACAGATTAAAGGCAAATCTGTGTTGCCCTGGTCTAGTCTGAGACCCTGGGGACACTGCCCCTGTGCTGAGTTACTGAGATGAGCCAGGCCTGCAGCTGTGCTCAGCCTGCCCCATCCCCTGCTGATTTGCATGTTCCCAGAGCACAGTCCCCTCCCTGCCCTGAAGACTTTTTTGTAGCCTGGTCACACCCTGTGCAGGAGTCAGTCTCAGACAGGACACAGCATGGACATGAGGGTCCCCGTGCAGCTCCTGGGGCTCCTGTTGCTCTGGCTCCGAGGTAAGGAAGGAGAACACTAGGCATTTACTCAGCCAGTGTGCTCAGTACTGGCTGGATTTTTGGGGAGGGCTTTATATAGCATGACTGATTGTGTGGATGTTTGTTTTTATGTTTCCAAACTCAGGTGCCAGATGTGACATCCAGATGACCCAGTCTCCATCCTCCCTGTCTGCATCTGTAGGAGACAGAGTCACCATCACTTGCCGGGCGAGTCAAGGCATTAACAAGGAGTTAGACTGGTATCAGCAGAAACCAGGGAAAGCCCCTACACTCCTGATCTATGCTGCCTCCAGTTTGCAGACGGGGGTCTCATCTCAGTTCAGCGGCAGTGGATCTGGGACAGATTTCACTCTCACCATCAGCAGCCTGCAGCCTGAAGATGTTGCAACTTATTACTGTCAACAGGATTATACTACCCCGTCCACAGTGTTACAAGCCATAACAAAAACCCCCAGGGAAGCAGATGTGTGAGTCTGCACTGCCCCAGCTACTCCTCCTGGTGCCTCCATCTGCTGAGAACATTTCCCAAATTGCATCCACACATTGAAGTTTCTGTAGAAAGTGCCATGAAGTCTCCTCTATACCTTAACTATCTTTCCTTCTCCTCATCCCCAGCGGCACAGACATGGCAAACCCTCTCCTGATTGCATTAAGAACAGGGATGATTACACCTATGAAGTCTGAGTTATGGTGTGAGTTGGAATTAATATCGTAAAGGAGACACCACTCTTGGAATTCCAAGTAGAATGTTTTTTCTAAAAACAGGAATGAGAGTCTAAACTACAGTCTTTAAAAGTATTGGGGGCATGGGAATAAAGATGCAAATGCCAAAAAGAGGGATTCTCTGGATCTTGCCATGAATCCAGAGTGTATCTACCACTTCAGAAGGTATAATTGCCAATCGCGTGGTCCTTAGACATATCTGGGAAGCCCGGGGCTGCTGATGCTCTCTGCCTGGAGAACCTGTCTGATTTTCTAAGGTACCTGCTTACAGTTGAGCAGCCAAGGTCCTATTCCAAACAGACCTAGCCAAAGAGAATGATCAGAGTAAAAGGCCAGTTCCTTCCAATGCCTACTTGGCCCCATTTTCCCTGAATCCTCCCTGTTAATCATAAAAACCCTTTCATGGCTCTGACCTGACTCATCGGGCTCTCAACTCTCTGGTTTCCTGGTTCTGCCCTAAACAAGCCTCACATTGCCCCGCCCTTGAGTTCTACTCTCACTGCTCCCTCAGGGGTGATGCGGTTCCCCAGACCCTTGGGCTCCTTCCCTGGTTCCCAAAGCCAACCCTGTGCTTCCCATCTTAATGATCCCCATGTGTTCATAGGACTCCACCCTACTCCACGCTTTTGTCAGAAGCATGCTTTTGTCAGAAGCACCTTCTGACTTACGATATAATTTATTTCCTTATGATTTTACACTTGATAGGCTGACTCCCTCTAGTGGAATTTAAGCTTCATGGGATCAGGGGTCATTGTCTATTATTTGCATTGCTGTATCCCAGTGTAATGGGAGTACCTGGCAAACAGTAGGTGCTCAGCGGGGGCCACTCTTCCCAGGAGTCTGCATATCTGGAAGTCTGGGAGGACTGTAAAGAGTGGATTAAACTGCTTGTTAAACGGACAATGTTCCCTTTTCCTTTTTTTATTCCTTTTTCATACCCAGTCTTTAGGAAATAAGGAAACTTACAGTTCTCAGAACTTACATAGTTTGTCTCAAGTGATATTTTAGGTTGTATTTCCTGAAAACATATAATAATAATGTAACATTATTGTATTTAATTGATTATATTATACTACATATGTAATGACGTATAATATATACTACATAAGTTGTAACAATAGTAAATTTATTGACTTTCCATTTAAAAGACACAACATATCAGATTATATCAGGAGTCAGACAATTG
Organism: Papio anubis; assembly: GCF_008728515.1. Lineage (NCBI taxonomy): Eukaryota > Metazoa > Chordata > Mammalia > Primates > Cercopithecidae > Papio > Papio anubis. The sequence continues at coordinate 89,572,501 of NC_044989.1, forward strand.
ATATTTCAGTTTTGTTAGCAAAGAAAGAAAACTGAATACATTACTTAGATATATAGATAAGAAAGAAAACAGATTTTCACAATTGTTATTAATAATTTTAATTGGAATATGAGTCAAAGAGCTTCTCAGCCTGTTCAGGGGCACCTCACTCACAACTACATGTTCGCAATTCTGAGGAAAACAAGAAAACACCAGATAAGATTCTTGTTTCCATCAATGGTGTGAAGAGAGGTTTTCAAAACTGTTAAAGGGAAAAGAGTCTGATTCTGGGTGAATGGCTGTGTTGTACAGAATGGAGTGCTGTAGAGAAGAGAAGATGCCACCCCCATTTTTCCTGGCCAGCAGGACAGCATCACCATCACTCTGCAAGGAGTGGAATCACACAGTAATGAGTCTGAGCCTAGAGTCTGCTTACCTTTGCAGCTGTGGTCATTCATGAACTCACAGTGCTTTGCCTAAAGAAGTGCTGTCCTTTACTAGTCCTTCCAAAGAATGGAACATTTTCAGTGTTCATAGAAAAGATGTCTAAGCTGTGAAGGAAAAGTGTGTATGGAAGATGAATTTCTGATCAATGCCTTCAGCCAGGTACAATCATGCAGCAAGGAAGATGACTGGGCATGTTAGGGGAAGAAAGAGAAAAATAAACCATAGATTTTTTATTTTTTCTTTCAAGAGATTTGTGCTAAACACCATCTGTCTTAGCCTAGGTGATTGGTGAGGTAGGAGGACAGGGATTTAACTGTGTATCCAGAGGGTAGAAGGTCTACCCCCATGCTGAGCCAATAACTTTTCTGACCTGACCACCTGGCCAGGGGCTTCTCAGTGCAAAGAAGACGAGGTAGGTGGTCTCTGCAGCTGGAAGCTCATCATCTTCCCGTGCTTCTTTGAATGTTCCTCCCAGCCATGCTGCTGTCCAGAGCCCATATCAATGCCTGGGTCAGATCTCAGGGGAAGAGCTGCTCAGTTAGGACCCAGAAAGACTCATGGAAGCCCCAGCTCAGCTTCTCTGCCTCCTGTGCTCTAGCTCCCAGGTGAGGGGAAAGGGAGATGGCTCTGCATTGAAACTCTCTCAACCTTCTTGGTTCCTCTGACCTGACATCTCCGCTGAGCAAGAACAGTAATTATAATTCAATGTAGATCAGTGACTGTGGCTATACTATGAGGATGGTGTGCTTGACGTAGTTTATATGGGAAAGTTTAAAACTTTCCTGTTTTATTCCAATCTCAGGTACCTCCAGAGGAATTATGTTGATGCAGTCTCCGGACTCCTTGTCTTTGTCTTCAGGGTAAAGAGACTCTCTCGTCTGTGGGTGTCGTCAGAACATTGGAAGCTCCTTAGCCTTGTATCAGCGGAAACCTGGGGAGGCTCTCTGGCTTCTCATCTATGGTGTATCCAGCAGGGCCACTGGCATCCCAGAGGGGTTCAGTGGTCATAAGTCAGAGACAGACTTTACTGTCACCATCAGCTGCCTGGAGCTTGAAGATTTTGCCCTTCTTTGTCTTTTTTGATCTTTGTTTAAAGTCTGTCTTATCAGAAACTGAAACAACTGCTTTTTTCTGTTTCCCATTTCCTTGGTAAATTTTTCTCCTTCTCTTTTTTTTTTAAATTATTTTTAATTATTATACTTTAAGTTCTAGGGTACATGTGCATAACGTGCAGGTTTGTTACATATGTATACTTGTGCCATGTTGGTGTGCTGCACCCATCAACTCGTCAGCACCCATCAACTCGTCAGTTACATCAGGTATAACTCCCAATGCAATCCCTCCTCCCTCCCCCCTCCCCATGATAGGCCCCGGCGTGTGATGTTCCCCTTACCGAGTCCAAGTGATCTCATTGTTCAGTTCCCACCTATGAGTGAGAACATGCGGTGTTTGGTTTTCTGTTCTTGTGATAGTTTGCTAAGAATGATGGTTTCCAGCTGCATCCATGTCCCTACAAAGGACACAAACTCATCCTTTTTTATGGCTGCATAGTATTCCATGGTGTATATGTGCCACATTTTCTTAATCTAGTCTGTCACTGATGGACATTTGGGTTGATTCCAAGTCTTTGCTATTGTGAATAGTGCCGCAATAAACATACGTGTGCATGTGTCTTTATAGCAGCATGATTTATAATCCTTTGGATATATACCCAGTAATGGGATGGCTGGGTCATGTGGTACTTCTACTTTGAGCATATGTGTGTCATTGCATGTGAGATGAGTCTCTTGAAAACAGGATACCAAAGAGTCTTCGTTCTTTTTCTAGCTTTTCACTCCATGTCTTTTTTTGGAGCATTTAGCCTATTTACATCTAAGGCTAGTGTGAGTATGTGTGGATTTGATCCTGTCATCATGATGTTAGCTGGTTATTTCACAGACTTGTTTATGTGGTTGCTTTATTGTGTCGCTTGTCTGAGTACTTCTGTGTGTTTTTATAGTGGCTGGTAATGGTCTCTCCTTTCCATATTTAGTACTTCCTTCAGGAGGTCTTGTAAGAGAGTTTTGGAGTAACATATTCCCTCAGCATTTGCTTGCCTTACAATGACGTTATTTCTCCACACTTATGAAGCTTAGTTTGGCCAGATACAAAATGCTTTTTTTTTTCTTTGAGAATGTTGAATATTGACCCACAATCTCTTCCAGTTTGTAGGATTTCTGCTGAGAGATCCACTGTTGGTCTGATGGGTTTTCTGTGTAGGTGAGTGGGCCTTTCTCTCCAGGTGCCTTTACATTTTTTCTTTCATTCCCACCTTGGAGAATCTGAAGATGTGTCTTGGGAATGATCTTCTTGTGGAATAGCTTACTGGGGTTCTCCGAATTTCCTGAATTTGAATTTTGGCCTCTCTAGATAGGTTAGGGAAGTCCTCATAGATGATATCCTGAAATACGTTTTCCAAGTTTGCTTCATTTGCCTCATCTGTTTCAGGTATACCAATCAGTCATAGAATGGTTCTCTTTACATAATCCAATATCTCTTGGGGGTTTCGTTAATTCCTTTTCATTATATTTTCTCTCCTCCTGCCTGCCCATCTTATCTCAGAAAGTCAGCGTTCAAGTGCTGAGATTCTTTTCCCCATTTGGTCTATTGTGCTGTTAATACTTGTGATTGCATTATGAAATTCCTGTAGTGTGTTTTTCAGATCTATCATGCTGGTTATGTGCTTCTCTCTACTGGCTATTTTGTCTTTTCCTGAAATGATTTTTTATTATTGTTAGCTTTCTTGAATTGGGTTACAAAATACTCCTGTAGCTCAATTAACTTTATTCCTATTCCTATTTCTGTCATTTCGGCAATCTCATGTCCAGCCCAATTCTGAACCCTTGGTGGAGAGGTGATGCAGTCATTTGGAGGAAAGAAACCATTCTGGCTTTTTGAGTTTTCAAGGAAGAACGAGTTGATTAATTTTTTTTTTTTTTGTGCTTAGAGATTTGTGTATCTTCTTTATGAAATCTGTTTTTATATGTATACTCATGAAATACGTTTTCATGCTATTTTTAAAAAGCTTCATATTTTTGACTTTTACATTTCAGGTTATGATTCATTAGGAATTAATATTTGTATCCATGTATAGGTAAAATATACAGGCTAAGATTTATTTTGATTTAATATGGATATCTAATTGATCCAATATATTTGAGTTATCATATTTTTTTCTACTAAATTACTGCTATGATCTGATTTTTTTGTGTCCCCTCCAAAGTTCCCATTCAAAGTGCGTTTTCAGGGCAACAGTATTAGAAGTTGGACCTTTTGGGTGATTAGGTTGTGAGGGCTCTGCATTCAAGAATAAAATTAATGTCTAATAAAAGTGGCTTCACATAGAGTTACCCCTTTGGCCCTCCCACCTTCACTACGTGATGATTCAGCCACAGGGTGCCATCTTGGGAGCAGAAGTATCTCTCACCAGACACCGAGATTGCCAGTGCCTTGACCCTGGATTTCTCAGTGTCCATAACTGTGAGAAAATAAATTTGTGTTGTTAATTAATTACCCAGTGTAATTTTTTTTCCAGTACAAGTGCCTTGAGGCAATTGCTGTAGGACTTTCATTGTAAATTGAGTGACTATATATATCCAGAATTGGTTTCAGATTCACTAACTCATTGAACTGGTTTACTTGTCTCATCCTTCACTAGAACAATTAATTAATTACCCTGTCTAATATTTTTTTCAGTACAAGCACCTTGAGAAAATTGCTGTAGGACCTTCATTGTGAATTGGGTGACTGTACATACGCAGAGTTGGTTTCAGAGTCTCTAGTTAATTGTGAATTGGGTGACTGTACATATGCAGAGTTGGTTTCAGGGTCTCCAGTTCATTGTGAATTGGGTGACTGTACATACGCAGAGTTGGTTTCAGAGTCTCCAGTTCATTGTCAATTGGGTGACTGTACATACACAGAGTTAGTTTCAGAGTCTTTGAATAACCCAGTTCATTGCACTGGGTTATCTGTCTCACTAAAACAACAATTTTTAAATTTTTAAATTCATGATTTTTTGAGACAAAGTCTTTCTTTGTTGCCCAAACTGGAGTACAGTGCTGCGATCTCAGCCCACTGGAACCTCTGTTACCCAGGCTCAAGAGATCCTTTTACCTCACCCACTCAAGTAGCTGAGACCACAGGCATGCACGACCATGCCCTGCTAATTTTTTAATGCATTTTGTAGCAGTGGGGTTTCATCATGTTTCCCAGGCTGATCTCAAACTCCTGAGCTCCAGCTACCCACCCACCTCAGCCTCCCAAACTGCAGCAGCTACAGGCATGAATTACTGCACCCAACCACAATGTGGTTATTCAATGTAGGATTTCATAGTGAGAAGTGTTCACCCTTCCATCTTGTTTTCCTCGTGTAAGGTTACCATCACTATTTTTTGCCTCTTTGCTTGTCCATCTAATTAGAAAAATCTTTTAAATTTCAAAAAAATTCCCAGTGATTTTGATTGTCACTGTATTGAATTAATTTGGGGAGATTTATGTTTATAACATTGAGGTTTCTAATACATATACATGAAGTAACTTTCCATTTATTGTGTCTCCTTGATTGTTTCTCCATAACCTTTTGTAATTTGCACATCCTCTTTGTAACTTTTATTTTACCATTATGTCAGAGACAAGTTGCAAAAAGACTGTAAGAAATATAAAATGGACCCACATTCATTTGACTATCAATAGTTGACTTTCTACTTCCATATTCTTTCTATAAGTTGATATTCTGGGTACTATTGATGGAAACAATACAAACTATTCTGAAATGTAATCACACATGTAAACTGCAATCATCTTTCTACCATCTCTGTGGTTCTGGATGTTGCCTGGGCTCACCAAGTTTTCTTCCAGGCTTTTCAAAGAATGCAGTCAGAGGGTAGGTGGGAAGGTGTCATCGCAAAGGTGATTGATACTGGATATAGGGTTCTCAGTTGGGGCTCTTTGCCTATTCATACCAGGACTTGGTTTCCTCAACACTTTCCTAAAAGGAGTAGACAGAAGTTATGTACACTAAATAGCCTCTTACAGCCTCAGAAGGCAAATAGTGTTACTTCTACCACTGTCTGAACCCCACCAAGAGTCAACAGAAATGAAGTGTAAGGCAGTAGGTTTAATGGGAGGAGCATCAAAATCACGCTGTTAGAAGGAACTGTACGACGGGAGCTCTTCTCACAGGTATCATGGCGGATACAATAGGCATCAGTGCACCCTGTGACCAAAGCGATTCACATTCCTCATACATGCTAAATACTCTAATTCTCAGCTCCACATGCTCAAGTATTATTCCATGACAGTGTTAGGGTGCCCTCAAAATGATGTCCTGGGAGCGTGATACTAGCAAGATGACAGAATAGGAGATACCAGCCTTCACATGCCCACCCCCAAAAAAACCACAAACACAAAAAAACAAAAGCAAAATCTACAATTAGACAACTCTCCAAAAAGGAAAATAGCCCTTGGAGAGCTCAAGGGTCCAATTAAAGAAGTGCAGAAACACAGTGGGCAAAAAAGCCCAGAATAACCATACAGAAAGAATTGCTGGGAGATGGCAAACTTGAGAGTTTTGAGACATCTAGGAGCAAAGAAGCAGGAGACAATTGTTATCAGCCAGGAGGCAAGTCCACTGCAGTCCCCATGGCCTGTTTTGTGGAGGATTCTGTAGCCTTTGCAGCTGAGGATCTCAGTATCCCTCAGGCAGCCTCCACTTTACAACTTTCCTGATGAAGTTCCCTTAGTGTTCATAGATGAGGATCATAGCAGCCTGCTCCAAAGTGGACACTGGTGGTTTTTGGCCCTAAAAAAACCTGCAGCCATGGGCATGTAAATCACCACAGAGAGAAAGATGCTGCAATAACTTCCCTCCACATCCTCCCAAGAAGCAGCCTCTATTGTGCTGCCTGGGATGGGGCTGCCTCCCAGCTCCAACTCTGCATCATCCCAGATCCAAGCTGCAGGACCTCGACCTGTATTGGCAACTCAGACCCTGACCCACTTCCATGTGGACCAGTCCAGGCCCAGGCCCAGAGCTGCTGTGACTACAAGTGCACCCATGCTCCAGAGCCTGGCCTGAGGCTATTCTGGAAATTGCCTAAGACATAACATAAGTAGAGAATATACAGCAACACGGTAGAGTGAAATGCAGAGAATAACCACACAGAAAGCATCTCTGGGAGGTGGCACACCTGAGAGACCTGAGAACTAGTGGCAAATGTGTCAAAAGTAATGAAGCACATTAGTCTATAAGATCAAAAAATTTCGAACTTATCCAGGATAAACATCAAGACATGCATCACTATACAGATTATAGTTAAAATGCTGAATCACATACAAAGAGAAAATCTCAAATGTGTCAAAAAAACCCACAAATAAACAAAAAAACTGGTTCATTATACCAGGGAAACAGTAATAAAAACCTTGGTTAACTCTTCGTGGGACCAACAGAGGCAAGAAGACAGTGAGATTGCATATTTAAATGCTGGGTGGAGGGGATTCAACCAAGGATTCATTATCCAGTGAAAATATGCTTCAAAGATAAGGGTAAAGTAAAAACACTTCTTTATGAACAAAATGAAGAGAAATGAATTCTTGTAGATATGCTCTTTATATATTAAAGAGGTAATTTTTCAGAATCACTGGAAATGAGAGCAGATAGTAAGTTGAATGCACAGAAATAAATGAAGATTTCATAAACAGCAAAGAAAAGAGCAAGAAGGAGGGAAAAGACAAAAAAAGGTGTTGCCTTCTATGTATATGAAACTCCAGTGCAGGAAAAACCAACCAATTGTGATAAATATCTGAATTCCAGTTACCTTGATTGAGATGGGGAAGCAGCTGTTGCCTGGGAAGGTGTATAAGGGACAAATATGGAGAATTTGAAATATTCTAGAGAGTCATTAGAATGGAGAACATATATAAAACTTAGTTGCATATTTAACATTTCAGCCCTTTACTTGGTATGTGTATTACCTCAAGAAAAAAAAAATTGAAAAATTTAATTCTGGATTCAAATACATACGAACAAAGAAAGAAGAATTATCAATTACTTATGGAATCTCAACCTTACTCAGAAGTGAAAAATGCCGTGGGAAGTGCTAAGAAACAAGAAATCTAAGAGAGAAGACAAAAGGTACAGGGAATTTATCCTACTCGTGCAGCATAGATTTCATCTCTGTTGGTTTCCTTCCAAACACACAAGGCATTTAAGGAACTTTTCTCATCAGAGAGGCCCCTTCACCCTTCCCATGGCTCTTTCCACCTCACTGCACCCACCAGGGATTTTGCATATTGTCCCCTAGGGAGGACCTTCCCTTGTGAGTCTGAGATAAAAACTCAGCTCTAGCCTTACCTGGACTGATCAGGACTCCTCAGGTCACCTTCTCACAATGAGGTTCCCTGCTCAGTTCCTGGGGCTGCTAATGCTCTGGCTCCCTGGTAAGGATAGGATTAAAATAAGATGGGAAAATGGGGTAGGAAGCTGAGATCTGGGGGCTCCACAGCTTCCCACATTTATTTCAACCATGTGTTAGAGGGACATGGTCTATGCTCCAGGAATGAGAAATCATATTCTTGCCTTGTGAATAATCAGGATTCTCCTCCAAGGAATAATGACCAGTGATCTGGTTAAGATGTTGAAAATAAAGAGTTTCATACTGACTAGTAAATAGTGCATTCATTTTAGAAAGTCTACTTTTCATGATATAAATGAAAACTGAAAAAAAATACGTAACTGAAAATAAAAATCATAAGGGAAATCATGAAGTCTGATCATGATGTGTCTATATCACCTTGCACTTATTTCATATTATTTCAGGGTCCAGTGGGGATATTATGATGACCCAAACTCTACTCTCCCTGCTTGTCACCCCTGGAGAGCCAGCCTCCATCTCCTGAAGGTCTAGTCAGAGCCTTGTATACAGTGATGGAAAAACCTATTTTTTGGTACCTGCAGAAGCCAGGCCAGTCTCCACAGCTCCTGATCTATTTGGTTTCCAACCAGGTCTCTGGAGTTCCCGACAGGTTCAGTGGCAGTGAGACAGGCACTGATTTCACACTGAAAATTAGCTGGATGGAGGCTGAGGATGTTGGGGTTTATTAATGTATGCAAGTTGTGCAGTTTCCTCCCACAATGGTACAACCCTGAACAAAAACCTCAATCCTGGGGTGTCCCAGCTGCTCACATGCACTGCTTGTCTTGGGAGCAGGTCAGTAGGGTCTCTGGGTCTGCAGAAGAGGAGGTTCTTGGAGAATTCCGGGCAGTTTGTTGCTGAGGACTCTGGCCCATGAGAGCCTCAGCTGCACTTCAGTCCCATATGTTAAGGCCCCATCAGCTGTCACTGGTGGCCACGTGCTCTGGGAACAACCAGCTCTGATGAAGGAAGAGTGAATGAAAGCTCTCTTCACCCTCCCTCTCTTGCCCACATTTTTTGAGCCCATATACTTGGCAGAACAATCAGATCATGGATGCAGGTTAGTGGTAACTCAATTGAAGCACATGTTAGAAATGACTGGTTTGGGAATAGTTTTATATATAGTACACTTGGTCATGTTGGGAAATTGCTGTCTTCCCACTTTTCAAACTTTCCTTCTCCTTTACCACTCACGGGAACCTGCCCTCTCTAGTATTATGATGGAGAAAGTGTTGTACATCAGCTGTCCTCAGGGGAATATGGCTAAGAATAATTAGATAAAATATTTGATTTTTTTCTACTTACAGATTTTAAATATCCATGTCAAATATAAGACGATAATACCAAAATAGTTTGGCATCCCTCAGTTACCTTTTGCTGACTGAAAATGGAGTTCTTGCAATTCCAAAAGTGGGCTTTGAAAATAAACGAAATAATTCAGATTGAAAACATAAAGTTTATATAATGTACCACAGGAAAAATGCAGAATTGCATGAGATTTTTACTTTCTTCTCAAAATCTTAGAATTTTAAAAGTATTTTACTGACATAGTATTTTGGAGAAGAAATATTGTCAAGGACCCCAAACAGAGGGACTGGTTGGAACCGTGGCAGAAGAACATAAATTGTGAAGATTTCATGGACACTCATCAATTCCCAAAATTAATACTTTAATAATTTCTTATGCCTGTCTTTAATCTCTTAATCACATTATCTTCATAAGCTGAGAATGTACGTCACCTCAGAACCACTATTGCACAAATTGATTGTAAAACATGTGTGTTTGAACAATATGAAATCAGTGCACCTTAAAAAAGAACAGAATAACAGCTATTTTCAGGGAATAAGGGAAGATAACCATAAAGTCTGACTGCCTGTGGGGTGGGGCAGAATAGAGCCATATTTTTCTTCTTGCAGAAAGCCTATAAACGGATGTGCAAGTAGGAGAGATATTGCTGAATTCTTTTCCCAGCAAGGAATAACCCTGGGGAAGGAATGCATTCCTGGGGGGCAGTCTGTAGACGGCTGCTCTGGGAGTGTCTGTCTTATGTGGTTGAGATAACACCTGAAATACCCCCTGGTTTCCTGTAGTACCCTCAGGCTTACTAGGATTGGGAAATTCCAGCCTGGTAAATTCTAGTCAGACTGATTCTCTGCTCTCGAACCCTATTTCCTGTTAAGATGTTTACCAAGACAATACGTGCACAGCAGGACATACACCCTCATCTGTAATTCTAATTTTGCCTTGCCTTGTGATCTTTATTGCCCTTTGAAGCATGTGATCCTTGTGACCTACTCCCTGTTTGTACACACATTCCCCTTTTAAAATCCTTAATAAAAATTTGCTGGTTTTGTGGCTCAAGGTCGCCTTCATGGTCCTACCAATATGTGATGTCACCCCCGGAGGCCCAACTATAAAATTTCTCTCTTTGTACTCTTTCTCTTTATTTCTCAGACAGCTGACACTGATGGAAAATAGAAAAGAAGCTACATTGAAATATTGGGGACTGGTTCCCCTGATAAATATTTAGTACTATGTGGTCATAAGAAAATGGTTTAAAATATGAAAAAATGCATTATTTTATATGACACTATTTTATTCCTGAAGATGAATCTGAATCTTCTCTTTTAGTTGTACATGTATAGAAAAGTTACACTCTTAATAGATTCCATTGACAATAGTGCACTAAATTTATATACTTTTTTAATATGAGGGCTACAGTCTGATAAATATCTATACACATTTTGTCATGCAACTTTTAAACCTAACAGATATGCTTTCTGTTAAAAAAGCAATAGTGCTTTCTCCACCATAATACTAGAGAGGGCAGTTTCGTGTGAGTGGTAAAGGAGAGATAATGTTTGGAAAGTGGGAAGATAACAATTTCCCAATACGACCAAGTGTTATCATGTAGAAAACTATTCCCAAACCAGTCGTTTCTAACATGCATTTCACTTGTGTTACCACTAATCTGCATTCATGATCTGATTGTTCTGCCAAATAAATTTATGTGAATCCGAGTAATGAGTGATGTCTGCTACATGTGATGATATGGTATAGAGACACTAAAGACTGCCTGAATTAATAGAACAAGATTCTGATGCAGGCTAAGGGCTTAAATAATACTTGAGATGATTTATTTCAAGACAATAGATTCCATAGGAAGTGCAATTAAAATTCCAATGTGTCATTTCTGTTAGGTTTAAAAGTTCCATGGCAAAATGTATATAGATATTTATCAGACTGTAACCCTCAAATTAAGAAACATAAGACACTTAATATGTTATTCAAAAATACTAATTAATGCATCATTGAACCTAAATGTTATTATAGAATACAGTGAAAGAAAATAAAATATGAGTAGCAAGAAGAGGAGCTAAGCAATGCCATTGTCACCTTTAGCCCTCCTGTGATTGACAGCACCTAGTCACCTTGAGTTTCTGCTTTTCTGTGAGACAGGAGATAAAATCAAAACCCATTCAAGGTGGTTAGGTATTTTTTTTAGGAAAAGCAAACAAATGTACAACCTATATAATGCTGATTTCCCAAAGGTCTATATTCTCAAGTCAAAATGGTGAAAAATACATGATTCTAAATCTGAAAGGGGAGAGATACAAGGAGAATCAGAGCATAATCAAATTTATTACAAAGAAGCCTCAAAATATGGTGGACTTAATGTGACAAGGTTTCTGTATCTGTGCCATGGCAGTGCAGAGGCAGGCAGGTGGCCTTGGTGTTGTGGGTGGCTCTTCTCTATAAGGTCACTCAGGTGGGCAGGAGGCACAACCACCCTCAGAACACAGCCTTCCTCCTTCCTCACAGTGACTTCCCCCATGTTCATCCTCAGCAGCATGAGGTGGAACTGAGTAGAGAGAAAGCTGCTTTCTTCTAAGGACCAAAAACAAAAACAGAAACAAATTAAACCTCGAGCTTTCCATCAACGACAAATGTACTTTTGACTCAATCACACATTTGAGACATTTTCCATTGAGTGGATCTGGATCTGCTGATAAACCCACATTCATTGTTTGTTTGTTTTAATCTGAAAATGTGTTTGTATGATTCTTGAAAATACTTTTGACTATAAACTTATACATGTGGTAGCCTATTTGAAGTTATCATTTAATATTTCATAATTGCTGCTAAAAAGTCATTGTTAAAATAATCTGTGACTCTAACTGTTCTTGTTTGAAAGAAATATGTCTTTTTAAGACACTGTCTTCTTTTACACTCCTCATTTGACCCTCCTTTTTTTCTGATTCAATGTGTTGTTTAATTTGTTATTTGTGATTAATTAATCAATAATTAATTTTCACAATCACATAATCAAATGTCCTGTAAGTTGTTATGTCAAAGACCTGCCTGAAGATGGCAAACACACTCCACAATAAACAAAAGACAACACCATGGTCTCAGGAACACTGGGAAAGTAGGAATGCTGGTGTCCCATTATCAACAGGGAGCCCTAGAGTTAGAGTCAGGTCTTTCTTGTGACCTGGGCACCTAGAAGCAACCACCATGTGCTGAGTTGTGGGAACCTGCCCCGTGCCCTGAGACTGGAAGCATGGCCTTGGCTTTGTCTCACCTGCTATGGACTGAATTTAGCCCTCAGATTCATGTTGAAACCCTAATTTTCAATGTGACTGTTGAAATTAGGACCTCTAAAGATGTAATTGAGGTCATAATGGGGGGGGTTCTCTGATCCAGCAGGATTCATGTTTTTACAAGGTCCAGAGAGCTCTCCTTTTTCTTCTGTCTCTCTAACTGTCTTCCGCTCCATGGAAAGGCTGTGGGAAGACATGGTGAGAAGGTGGTATTTGCAAACCAGGACGAAGGTTTTTACCAGAAGACAAACCCTGCTGGACATCCGTCTGGGGGCACCAGAAATGTGGAAATTAAATTCTGTGGTTTACGCCATCCAGCCCCGTGTTTTTGGTGTGGCAGCGCAAGCTGACTCATCCACCTTCTCCACTCTCTGTGAGCAGGAGCAGCCTCAGGAGGCCCTCGGGGATGTCAGGACCCAGCTTTGCTCCTCTTCCTACTGCTTTTCCAACTCTCTGGTGAGGAAGGAGGACTCAGGCTTTGTGTTCAGTTTCTGTGCATTAAACATGAATGTTTCCTTGAGGATGAAATTTTTAGCCCATTTTGCTTTCTCATCAGAATTTAATCAAACATGTAAATTAAGGATTATGAAATGGGCAGATTATCATGTATTGACCAGATGGGCCCTGGTTCAGGTGGTCAATAAAAAGTCTTTGTTAAATGTCTGTCTATCTCCATCCTATAAGGACATCAAGATTTTCCTTAGAAGATAGAGATAGACATTTTAACAAAGTCTGCAGAAGAGAAGCCAATTTGAAGACAGACACAGAGATTGAAGTGACTTGGACACAGAATTCTCAGGAAGGAAACAGAATCGTTGCTTCACTTTGTGCAGTTTGTTTGTAAGTGAGGTGGGCTTGGCAGAAACATTAACAAGCACAGAGGAAAAGCGCACCACTTAATCCCACAGCTGTGAGTACAGTTTTACAGGATTTCTAAACATTTTTTTCCAAGAAAAAGTGAAAAACAATACTTCGACCATTTGGAAACAGGTTCAGCTTAGACAGGTCTGCAATAGGGTTTGAAGGTGCAACATATGAACAACCCTGTTTCTTCCAGTGCTGGAGAGATGGATTCTCAGAAGCAGAAGATACACATTCACGGAGCCTTCATTCCCTGAGCTCTCTGTGTTCCAGAGTATTTACCTGTGAATCGATGCTCCAGTGAGTGACAATTTACAGTTAGTGAGAGAATGCAGACAGCTTCCACCCCAGGTTCCTTGCAGCCAGGAATCCAGTCACAGGACCTGCAGCTTCACAAAGGGATGCTCCGTGGGTGACCTTGTCTTAATTCTCAACCAAAGAGAAACTCTCCCCTTTAATCAAAAATCTCTCCCCTTTAATCTTCATTGTGAAAAAAACTCTCCCCTTTAATCTTCATTGTGGCCCAGGCGGGGAACAGGCCTCTGTGTTTCTCAACCTCTCCACGGTAGTGTTGATTTGGACACTTTGGACTAATACCATCTGTAGAACAAAGTCTACAGAGTTGGAAACAGTGATATATAAATGAGTTAAAAGTGACCCATGTGTCCCGGCCCCTATGTCGTTTATTTCAAAACTGTGTTTACTTCTTAATGGCCTGTTTCAAACTCAAATTTTAAATGCAATTATTTTAAAAACACCCCAAGGAAGAATGTTTTTAATCTTCTAGAATATACTTACTTTGCATGTCGAGAAAATTTCAACCACTTCTGCTAGCAATAAGATAAACCCCAGTTATGCAAACCTTAACCCAGAAACTCCCCACTGTCCTGCTGTTCAGCGTCCCCCAGACATACAGCCCCTTGTCCAGTGACCCATCTGTTTTGAGAAGCAACCCTGGCATCTTATTCTCTGTACAGATTCCTGCTGGGAGAAACTTGTCTCTGCAAACCTGTCAAAGCCTCACTCAATAAAGTCATGTGTGCGACTGCCCCCTGTGGTCATCTCTTCTCCTTGCTCAGCCCACAAGTCCTTCCAATCCCCTACAAATCAGATCACAGGGTCCACCCCAAACACTGACTCCAGGGTCATGAGCACAAACAATTCCACTTCTAAGACTCTCTTCCCAAGTCCTATTAATAATGCAGTTGCTCCCAATTCTATGGACCCCAATCTAACTGCACCAGGAAAAGGAGACACAGCCACAATAAACCCCACCTGTATAAGTCCTCCCTCATTCGGGTGACCATGGTTCATGTTAGAGACACAGAGGCCTGTTGTACACCTAGATCCGAATGGAGGTGGTTTTGACATCTTCTGATCTTTGTCCACTGTGAAGTGACTAGCTTCTCCTGCTGTTGTCAAAGTCTTGGCATAAGTTTCATAGGAAATAGCAAGGCTGTCTTAAATTCATACACCTTAAAGAATATTTTGCAAAAATAGCCTTTTCAATAATTGACTTTTAGTAAAAGAAATCATGACAATTTTTTTGCTGTTACTCACTTTCCTGCAATTCAAGTTTCCATATTGGATAATGGATAGAACTGATTCTTCACTTAACACCCTTTGAGAATAATTATTTAGAACTTGCAATGAGATGCACCATCTCGCTCTATGTTAGTTTGGCTGATTGTTTTGTGTTTTCTTTTTCTTTTTCTACTGCCTCTGATGTTTCTTTTTTCCACTATTTTCATTAATTAGGAGTCTGACTTTTTAAAGACTTAGAAGCAGATTAGACTTGGTTAATAACATAAGAAAAGAAAAAGTCAGGTACATGAAAGTTATTCAATTTAATGAGAAAAGAGTAAATAAAATTGAAATAGTACAATATAAGCCTTTATTCTAATCCAACCTCTTAAGTACAATTCGATCTCCTTAACCCACATTACTGCAATGGAGTTCAATATTTAAAGATTAATATCATTGCTATTCAATTATTTTTTCCAGTCTTGGAAAAGATGTTATTTTGGTAGATATCCCGGAAGATATTTAAACCAAGCCTTCCTCTGGAATCTTACCTAGAACTAAATTTGTTTGCATTCTTGGGCAATTAAATGTAAATTTCTGCTAAATTACTCAAGATTACATAGCACTACAAGGTAGTCTTTCAATTGTTACCGGATTTTTTTTTTTTCCAGAAATATCACTGTCCTTGTGATGGTGTTTGATGTCGGCACCATTATTCGGGAGCTGTTCAATTAAATATTAAGTACATCACTAACAAATGAATAAACATGAGATTGTTTCCCTTTGTAACGATCAGCTATGGGGCAGATTCACATCCCTGAGCTGTGCGCATCTTTACATGAAACCATGAAAATGTCAGTTTCAGGTACAGGTTACCCTGAGACATCAGACTGTAGATGCAGTCCTTGTGCTTCTCATGTAGACAATTTCCTTCTGAACTGCAGACTCATGGCTGTGACTGCACCACATCTAGGCTGGGGGTGATTCAGGTGTCACTCAGTGTTGGCAACAACCTGGAAGCCCTGATAAGACCTGATCCCACATGACCAGGGAGATTGTGTGAAGAGAGTTTTCCTAAGTACCACTCGGGAAAACATCATGCAATGTGATTTCTTATTGGTCTGTATCATTAACCAAGGACATTCTTACCTATGAGATCCTGCTGGTTAATCTTGTATATGTGAGATGATTATGATGGGATTACCCCAGATTGAACAGTTTGTCACCACGAATTTTACATTCACTGCCTGAGGCACAATATTCTTGTACCTTTTCCTCTTACTTACGCTGGGCTCTTGGTTCTAAACGTAAAGACCCACATCATTCGCCCTTTGAGGCCCTCAGACAGAACACTCTTTTGGGACCTACTTACCAGGTCCCAGGGAAAGGGAGATTCTAACACTTGCATTGAAAGATCTTCAACAGTTTTACTGGAAACAGCAGACACCAGGCAACACTTGAACTGGCTCAGGAGCACTTTTCATTTGCAGGCCCTCTGCCCGTCTGTGCTTGTGGGAATGGGGCTGTTTTCTTCTCTAGACTGACTGGAAGGAGTCATGCAGGATGGCATTCACCTCCCAGAGATGCAGCCTGGAAACACATTTCCACATTGTCAGGGTCCTTGTGCTTTCTCAGTGTGGCATGCTCTGTACAATGTGTCCCTGTCCGAGGTCCCAACTAGCACAGTCAGAGCCTTCTTCCCTTGACCACATGCAAACTTGACTTGAATTATGTTTGTTTTGCTCCAACAAACATTTTATGTCACATTGTTCACAGAAGAGACATTCCCCCTGCCCCATCAACGTTTTCCACACCACTGTACCCACCAGGGGATTTGCATACTGTCCCCTAGGGAGGACCTTCCCTTGTGAGTCTGAGATAAAAGCTCAGCTCTAACCTTGCCTTGACTGATCAGGACTCCTCAGGTTACCTTCTCACAATGAGGCTCCCTGCTCAGCTCCTGGGGCTGTTAGTGCTCTGGCTCCCTGGTAAGGATAGGATTAAAATGAGGTGGGAAAACAGAGTGGGCGGGTGAGTTCTGTGGGCTCCACAGCTTTCTATATTTATTTCAGCCATGTGTACAGGCACATGGTCTATGCTCCAGCAAAGATAATTCATGTTTTTCTCTCAGGAATAAGCATGAATCATCTCCCAGGAACAATGATCAGTGCTCTGGTTAAGATTTTGAAAATAGAGGGTTCCCTGCTGGCTAATAAATACTGGATTCATTTTAGAAAGTCTATTTTTTTATGATATAAATCAAAACTTTAAAAATATGTAACCATAAATCAAAATCGTAAGGGAAATTATGAAAGTTGCTCATAATGGTCTATATAACCTTGTACTTCTCTGTTATTATTTCAGGATCCAGTGGGGACATTGTGATGACCCAGACTCCACTCTCCCTGCCCGTCACCCCTGGAGAGCCGGCCTCCATCTCCTGCAGGTCTAGTCAGAGCCTCCTGCATAGTAATGGATATACCTATTTGTATTGGTACCTGCAGAAGCCGGGCCAGTCTCCACAGCTCCTGATGTATTTTGCTTCATACCGGGCCTCTGGAGTCCCAGACAGGTTCAGTGGCAGTGGGTCAGGCACTGATTTCACACTAGAAATCAGCAGGGTGGAGGCTGAGGATATTGGGGTTTATTATTGCATGCAAGGTACACAGCTTCCTCCCACAGTGGTACATCCCCAAACAGAAACCTCTCTGCTGGGGTGTCCCAGCTGCTCACATGCACTGCTTGTCTTGGGAGCAGCTCAGCAGGGTCTCTGAGACTGCAGAAGAGGAGGCTGTTGGAAGAATCAGGCCAGAGTTTGCTTCTGAGGACTCTGGGACGACAGGTGCATGCCACTAAGCATGGTTAATTTTTATATTTTTCATAGCATCAGTACTTCACCATGTTGCCCAGCCTGTTGTCAAGTCCATGGACTCAAGCCACTCACCTGACGTGGCCTCCCAACCTTCTGGGTGTATAGGTGTGAAATATTGTGTCAGGTCAGTGCCCTGGTTTATGTTCCTATCACCTCACACAGCCTTCACCCTCATAAGCAACAGGAGAATGAGGAGGTTCAAGGACGCTGTGAGTAACAAATTGGGACAAAAGGAAAAGGAGAATGGAATCTCTTCTGAATCCTCCTTCCTTGCCTACATTTGTTGAAATTTATTGAGCAAAACAGCCAGACAATTGATTATTTCTGGCAAAACATGTTGAATACATCTTAGGGTTTAACAATTTTTGGTAAATTTTAAAGAAAATATTTGGTTATATGTAAAATTGATATTTTCCCACTTTTTAAATTCCTGTTTCTTCTATTTACCATTCTTCTCCACTCCATGAGACAGTAGAGACAGGATTCTCCACTAGTTCTCCTCACGGGGAGCTGGCTGAGGACAATCAGCAACATCTTGGTTGTGAGTGTCAAATAGATTTTATAATTTCATAGCAGGCACAAGATACTAATACTAAAACTCTTTGATTATAATTAAATCTTGCTGATAGAAAAAGGGAGTTCTTGAAATTTGGAAAGTCGGTATTAAAAATAAACTGCAGGCATTCCAAGATGGCCGAATATCAACAGCTCCTGTCTACAGCTCCCAGCGTGATCAATGCAGAAGATGGGTGATTTCTGCAATTCCAACTGAGGTACCTGGTTCATCTCACTGGGACTGGTTGGACAGTGAGTGCAGCCCACAGAGGGCAAGCTGAAGCTGGGCGGGGCATTGCCTCACCCAGGAAGTGCAAGAGGTCATGGGATTTCCCTTTCCTAGCCAAGGGAAGCCATGACAGACTGTACTTGGAAAATCAGGATACTGCCGCCCAAATACTGGGCTTTTCTAATGGTCTTAGCAAACGGCCACCAGGAGAGTATATCCCACGCCTGGTTCAGTGGGTCCCATGCCCACGGAGCCTTGCTCACTGCTAGTGCAGCAGTCCAAGATCAAGCTGCAAGGCAGCAGCCTGGCTGGGGGAGGGGCATCCACCATTACTGAGGCTTGAGTAGGTAAACAACATGGCCAGGAAACTCGAACTGGTTGGAACCCACCGCAGCTCAACAAGGCTTGCCTGCCTCTGTAGACTCCACCATGGGGGACAGGGCATAGCTGAACAAAAGGCAATGGAAACCTTTGCAGACTTAAATATCCCTGTCTGACAGCTCTGAAGAGAGCAGTGGTTCTCCCAGCACAATGTTTGAGATCTGAGAACAGACAGACTGCCTCCTGAAGTGGGTCCCTGAACCCCATGTAGCCTAACCAGGAGACACCTCCCAGTAGAGGCCAACTGACACCTCATATAGCTGGGTGCCCCTCTGGGACAAAGCTTCCAGGGGAAGGACCAGAATGAATATTTCCTGTTCTGCAATATTTTCTGTTCTGCAGCCTCTGCTGGTGATACCCAGGCAAACAGTGTCTGGAGTGGACCTCCAGCAAACTCCAATAGACCTGCAGCTGAGGGACCTGACTGTTAGGAGGAAAACTAACAAACAGAAAGCAATGGCATCTACATCAACGGAAAGGACATCCACACCAAAACCCCATCAGTAGGTCACCATCATCAAAGACCAAAGGTAGATAAAACCACAAAGATGGGGAGAAACCAGAGCAGAAAAGCTGAAAATTCTAAAAAGCAGAGTGCCTCTTCTCCTCCAAAGGATTGCAGCTCCTCACCAGCAATTAACCAAAGCTCGATGGAGAATGACTTTGATGAGTTGGCAGAAGAAGGCTTCAGAAGGTCAAACTTCTCTGAGCTAAAGGGGGATGATGTTCAAACCCATTCCAAGGAATCTAAAAACCTTGAAAAAAGATTAGATGAATGGCTAACTAGAATAAACAGTGTAGAGAAGACCTTAAATGACCTAATGGAGCTGAAAGCCATAGCACGAGAACTATGTCATGCATGCACAAGCTTCAAGCTTCAATAACTGATTCAATCAAGTGGAAGAAAGGGTATCAGTGATTGAAGATCAAATTAATGAAATGAAGCTAGAAGAGAAGTTTAGAGAAAAAAGAGTAAAAAGAAATGAACAAAGTCTCCAAGAAATATGCGACTATGTGAAAAGACCAAATCTACATTTGATTGGTGTACCTGAAAGTGACAGGGAGAATGGAACCAAGTTGGAAAACACTCTTCAGGATATTATCCAGGAAAACTTCCCCAACCTAGTAAGGCAGGCCAACATTCAAATTCAGGAAACACAGAGAACACCACAAAGATACTCCTTGAGAAGAGCAACCCCAAGACACATAATTGTCAGATTCAACAAGGTTGAAATGAAGGAAAAAATGTTAAGGGCAGCCAGAGAGAAAGGTCTGGTTACCCACAAAGGAAAGTCCATCAGACTAACAGCAGATCTCTCAGTTGAAACTCTACAAGTCAGAAAAGAGAGGGGGCCAGTATTCAACATTCTTAAAGAAAAGAATTTTCAACCCAGAATTTCATATCCAGCCAAACTAACCTTCATAAATGAAGTAGAAATAAAATCCTTTACAGACAAGGAAATGCTGAGAGACTTTGTCACCACCAGGCTTGCCTTACAAGAGCTCCCGAAGGAAGCACTAAACATGGAAAGGAACAACTGGTACTAGCCACTGCAAAAACATTCCAAATTGTAAAGACTGTCAATGCTAGGAAGAAACTGCATCAACTAACAGGCAAAATAAGCAGCTAACATCATAATGACTGGATCAAATTCACACATAACGATATTAACCTTAAATGTAAATGGGCTAAATGCCCCAATTAAAAGACACATACTGGCAAATTGGATAAAGAGTCAAGATCCATCAGTGTATTCAGGAGATTCATCTCATGTGCAGAGACACACATAGGCTCAAAATAAAGGGATGGAAGGAGATCTACCAAGCAAGTGGAAAGCAAAAAAAAGCAGGGATTGTAATCCTAGTCTCTGATAAAACAGACTTTAAACCAACAAAGATCAAGAGACAAAGAAGGCTATTTACATAATGGTAAAGGGATCAATTCCACAAGAAGAGCTAGCTATCATAAATATATATGCATCCAATACAGGAACACCCAGATTAATAAAGCAAGTCCTTAGAGAACTACAAAGAGACTTAGACTCCTACACAATAATAATGGGAGACTTCAACACCCCACTGTCAATATTAAACAGAGCAATGAGACAGAAGGTTAACAATGATATCCAGGACGTGAACTCAGCATTGCACCAAGTGGAACTAACAGACATCTACAGAACTCTCCACCCCAAATCAACACAATATACATTCTTCTCAGCATCACATCACACTTATTCAAAAACTGACTACATAGTTTGATGTAAAGCACTCCTCAGCAAATGTAAAACAAAAGAAATCACAACAAACTGTCCCTCAGACGACAGTGCAATCAAATTAGAACTCAGGATTAAAAATCTCACTTAAAACCACTCAACTACATGGAAACTGAACAACCTGCTCCTGAATGACTACTGGGTTAATAATGAAATGAAGGCAGAAATAAATATGTTTTGTGAAACCAATGAGAACAAAGACACAACGTACCAGATCTCTGGGACACACTTAAACCAGTGTGTAGAGGGAAATTTATAGCACTAAATGCCCATAAGAGAAAGCAGCAAAGATCTAAAATTGACACCCTAGAATCACAATTAGAAGAACTAGAGAAGCAAGAGCAAACAAATTCAAAAGCTAGCAGAAGGCAAGAAATAACTAAAATCAGAGCAAACTGAAGGAGATAGAGACACAAAAAACTCTTCCAAAATCAATGAATCCAGGAGCTGTTTTTTAGAAACAATCAACAAAAGTGATAGACCGCTAGCAAGACTAATAAAGAAGACAAGAGAGAAGAATCAAATAGACTCAATAAAAAATGATAAAGGGGATATCACCACCGATCTCACAGAAATACAAACTACCATCAGAGAATACTATAAATACCTCTGTGCAAATAAACTAGAAAATTTAGAAGAAATGGATAAATTCCTGGCCACATACAATCTCCCAAGACTAAACCAGGAAGAAGTTGAATCTCTGATTAGACCAATATCAGGTTCTGAAATTGAGGCAATAATTACTAGTCTATCAACCTAAAAAAGTCCAGGACCAGATGGATTTACAGCCGAATTCTACCAGAGGTACAAGGAGGAGCTGGTACCATTCCTTCTGAAACTATTCCAATCAATAGAAAAAGAGGGAATCCTCCCTCACCCATTTTATGAGGCCAGCATTATTTTGATACCAAAGCCTGGTAGAGACATAACAAAAAAAGAGAATATTAGACCAATATCCTTGATGAACATCAATGCAAAAATCCTCAATAAAATACTGGCAAACTGAATCCAGCAGCACATCAAAAAGCTTATACACCATGATCAAGTCAACTTCATCTCTGGGATGCAAGGCTGTTTCAACATAGGCAAATCAATAAATGTAATCCATCACATAAGCAGAACCAAAGACAAAAACCACATGATGACCTCAACAGATGCAGAAAAGGCCTTCGACAAAATTCAACAGCCCTTCAAGCTAAAAACTCTCAATAAATTCGGTATTGATAGAACGTATCGCAAAATAATAAGAGCTCTTTATGACAAACCCACAGTCAATATCATACTGCATGGGCAAAAACTGGAAGCATTCCCTTTGAAAACTGGCACAAGACAGGGATGCCCTCTCTCACCGCTCCTATTCAACATAATGTTGGAAGTGCTGGTCAGGGCAATTAGGCAGGAGAAAGAAATAAAGGGTATTCAACTAGGAAAAGAGGAAGCCAAATTGTCCCTGTTTGCAGATGACATGATTATATATTTAGAAAACCTCATCATCTCAGCCCCAAATCTCCTTAAGCTGATAAGCAAATTCAGCAAAGTCTCAGGATACAAAATCAATGTGCAAAAATCACAAACATTCCTATACACCAATAACAGACAAGCAGAGATCCAAATCATGAGTGAACTGCCATTCACAATTGCTACAAAGAGAATAAAATACCTAGGAATCCAACCTGCAAGGGATGTAAAGGAGCTCTTCAAGGAGAACTACAAACCACTACTCAACGAAATAAAAGAGGACACAAACAAATGGAACAACATTCCATACTCATGGATAAGAAGAATCAATATCATGAAAATGGCCACACTGCCCAATGTAATTTATAGATTCAATGCCATCCTTGTCAAGTTACCAATGACTTTCTTCAAAGAACTGGAAAAAACTACCTTAAAATTCATATGCAAACAAAAAGGGGCCTGCATTGCCAAATAAATCCCAAGCAAAAAGAACAAAGCTGGAGGCATCACGCTACCTGACTTCAAAATATACTACAAGACTACAGTAACCAAAACAGCATGGTACTGGTATCAAAACAGAGATACAGACCAATGGAATAGAACAGAGGCCTCAGAAATAACATCACACATCTACAACCATCTGATCTTGGACAAACCTGACAAAAATAAGAAATGGGGAAAGGATTCCCTGTTTAATAAATGGTGCTGGGAAAACTGGCTACCCATATGTAGAAAGCTGAAAATGGACCCCTACCTTACACCTTACACAAAAATTAGAGACATAAATGTTAGACCTAAAACCATAAAAACCCTAGAAGAAAACCTAGGCAATACCATTCAGGACATAGGCATGGGCAAGCACTTCATGACTAAAACACCAAAAGTAATGGCAACAAAAGCCAAAATAGACAAATGGGATCTAATTAAACTAAAGAGCTTATGCACAGCAAAAGAAACTACCATCAGAGTGAACAGGCAACCTACAGAATGGGAGAAAATGTTTGCAATCTACCCATCTGACAAAGGGCTGATATCCAGAATCTACAAAGAACTCAAATTTACAAGAAAAAATCAAACAACTCCATCAAAAAGTGGGCGAATGATACGAACAGACACTTCTCAAAAGAAGACATTTATGCAGCCAACAGACACATGAAAAAATGCTCATTATCACTGGTCATCAGAGAAATGCAAATCGAAACCACAATGAGACACTATCTCACACCAGTTACAATGGTGATCATTAAAAAGTCAGGAAACAACAGGTGCTGGAGAGGATGTGGAAAAACAGGAATGTTTTTACACTATTGGTGGGAGTGTAAACTAGTTCAACTATTGTGGAAGACAATGTGGCAATTCCTCAAGGATCTAGAACTAAAAATACCATTTGACCCAGTGATCTCATTACTGGATATATATCCAAAGGATTACAAATCACACTGCTATAAAGACACATGTACACGTATGTTTACTGCAGCACTATTCACAATAGCAAAGACTTGGAACCAATCCAAATGTCCATCAATGATAGAATGGATTAAGAAAATGTGGCAAATATACACCATGGAATAGTATGCAGCCATAAAAAAGGATGAGTTCATGTTCTTTATAGGGACATGGATGAAGCTGGAAACCAACATTCTGAGCCAACTATTGCAAGCACAGAAAACCAAACACTGCATGTTTTCACTCATTCATAGGTGGGAATTGAACAATGAGAACACTTGGACAAAGGGTGGGGAACCTCACACACTGGGGCCTGTCATGGGGTGGGGGGATGGGGAAAGGATAGCATTAGGAGAAATACCTAATGTAAATGATGAGTTAATGGGTACAGCAAACCAACATGGCACATGTATACATACATAACAAACCTGCACGTTGTGCACATGTACCCTAGAACTTAAAGTATAATAATTTTTTAAAAAATTAAAAATAAAAATACTATCTGATTCAGCAATCCCACTACGGGGGATATATCTAACAGAAATGAAATCGATATGTCAGAGAAATACCCGCACTCCCATGTTTCTTGCAGCATTATTCAAAATAGCCAAGATACGGAATCAAACTAAGTGTGTAACAATGGATGAATGAAGAAAGAACATTTGGCATGTATACACAATCGAATACTATTGTTTCATAAAAATGAGTAAAATTACTGTCATTTGTAACATGGGTGAGCCTATAGGACGTTACGTGAAGTAAAATAAATCAGATGTAGAAAAATACCACACGATCTCACCCATATGTGGAATATAAAAAAATAGTTAATCTTAAGGAAGAGGTTCATCAACAGTTACAAAGTTACAATCAGGGTAGGAGGAATAAGTTCTGGTGTTCTATTAAACAGTAGGGTGACTATGGTTAACATTCAGGTATTGCAAAATAGCTAGAAGAGAGGTTTTTGAATATCCTCACCACAAAGGAATGATAAATGAGTGAAATGATAGATATGCTAACTACCCTGATTTGATCATCATACAACATATGCATATATCAAAACATCAAATTATACCCCATAAGTAGGTACAATCACAAAGTCTGTTTAAAAAATAATGCCTCTTCAGTTGATGAATTATTAAATTAAATAAGCAGGAACTTTCTATAGTTATTCCCCGCAAAATTCAAAAAGGCTCAGTGTAGATACTGTGAGAAAAGAAACAATATTACAGATCTTGCTAATAAAGACTTTAATCATTATCTTATCTTCCCCCCAGGCCATTGTCTCTTCCCACACTCCAGAAGTAAGTATAACATAGATGTATAGCCTTTTATTCCATTTATCCATTTTGGTGTATAGTTTTCTATTTCATAGATATAATTTAAAATATGTTAATATACTGCACGTATTTTTATATTATAGAATATAACAATATTGTTGTGTAATTTGCTTGTATGACTCTACATTATGCTTTAAGAACTATCCAATACATGTAGGAACAGTTACATAGTGATATATGACACAACAGTGTATCTTTTTTAACTGTGATATGATCTTATTACAACTTATAGTATAATTTATTTCTTCCTTTATTGATGACTAGTTTGTTTGCAAATTTTTGCTGTCATACACAATCTTAAGTAAAACAAAAAACAAAAAAACAAAAAACTGCATATACTGGAAGATGCAGTATACTCAAGATGTAGTGTTTTCCATGGATCACTGAGGAAATACAGCATCCTGTATTTCTGTAAACTTTTTTATTTTCCAAAGTTCAGAATTTGAGATTGGGCAGACTGCAGGAATGGGAGCATGAAGAGAACACAGAAAAGGTCAGCTACTGTTCAATTAAACTGCTCTTGATTATGGTGGGTGGGATGTGGCTGGTGGTGGCCATGGCAGTTGGTGATGTGGATCCAAAAAGGGGCCAAATATGTTACTTGTGAAGAACCACAGAGTTGAATGCACTGCTGCCTGGCTTCCTGGGTGGAGCCTGTGACACTGGGAGTCTCACAGGAAAGCAATGTCTTGAGTAGGGCTTTAGGTCTGTAATCACCAAAGGTTTATTCAAGTCCCTGTGCAAGGAGACCTGAAGCCATGTCACTCAGTCCGAGTCAAATCACAGCAGCCAAGCAGAGCTTCTGAAACTCATTCTGCCCCTAGAGGAGGTCTAGCAGAGACCACTGGTTGGGTCTGGGAGATGTCACAACCACTGATATGCTGAGCAGAAGGCCAAGCAAGTTGTTAACCTGTAAGTTTTTGTCATAAAAAACAATAAAATGTTTTGAAATAAGTAAACATATTATTTTTACACAATGTGGTCATTACCTAAAAATAAATCTGATTTCCGTATTCTAGCAGTAATGGTATAGAAAAATGTGTGATTTGCATATATTCACTTAAAATAATGTTCCAAAAATATTTATGAATTATTCATTGGCATGTCAGTTACTTTCATGAGGTGATATAATTAAAGTAATATTTGTATCAAAAGATAAAGTATATTTTTTCTGATGAAAAATGAATCACGTCAGAAATTATTGTCTATTCTAAGATGATGGATCCCATGATGAGTGAGTTTAAAATTGTGTTTCCAAGCAGAAGTGTCAATAAAAGAAAGCATAGAATATAGTAAGTAATTTTTTCACACATACAAAGAATAACTAGTCTTTAGAGTACTTTTCCATTCATGAGTGAGAACACACATCCAACCCGAAATCTGTTGATTTCACCCCACAATCACCAGTGTGGAGACTAAAGGTAGCACAATTAAAATTACATTTTTAACCAGAAAGTACAAAAACGAAGAAAAGATGGTTCTTAGAAAATAGTTTGCAAAACAAAGAATGACATGTCTGTAGAAGGTATTCACAAGTGGGGACTCACATCTAACCAAAATTCTAGAGATTTCACCATCACAAACACTACTTTGGAACCTGGAGATGCTGCACATCCTCCTGTGAGCAGGACGCTCATTGGGACCCTGCACAGTGTGATGGCCCCAAACACAAAGCTCCCAAGGAAGCTCAGCCTTTCAGTGTGGCAGGAGAGGCTGCGGTGCCAGGGGCTATTTCCACAGCAGGTGGACTCAGGTGGACTCAGGCAGTTGGCTGGAGAGTCTTTGAGGAAGAGGACATGAGGCCTCAGTCATGGGTACATGCTCCTCTTCTGTGTGAACAAGGGCCGGGGCTCTGTAGGGCACCTTCCAGAGCCTCTTCCTTCCTAACTATTTGGGGCGCTCAAGTCACACAGACTCTCTAGGTTTGGCTGCCACATCCTCCCTGGAACAGTCACTAAAGTTTCCTGCTGTCCTCACGGCTGCAGGGATGCTCAGTCACGTCACTGGGAGGAGATCCTAGTGTGTCCTGTCCTTAGCTGCTGCCGCTGATGACCTTCAGGGCACTTCTTCTTGATTTTGCTAAGTGACCCCACAAGTGCCCATCGTGCTGACCAACCATCCTCCTGACCAAGCATCAGGAGGTTAGAAATCAGCCTGCACTGCATGACTTTTGGCTTGTGAGCAAATTGTGAGCAAATCAGAGCTCACAGGAGTCTCATGTATGTGCAGCTCATAATAATATCATATGAGAATCTTATTCTAACTTTCTCAGTCTCCCAGCTCTCTGTGAGTAGTTACTCACTCTGATCATCCACTCTAAAACATTCCTCTTGTGAAGCTACGGCAGATGTTTTTATTTTGAGACCGATATGATTCTAATGGTGGAATACATGATGTGTGCTTACCACATTCTCACATTTCCAAGAATAAATAACCCTTCTTTTGAGTGTAATTTGCCCCCTTTTTTTTTTTAACTAGTTTATCAGGGTTGGAGATCAAGGGATTGATTTTAAAACTTTCTTGCTAAAGTGCATGAATATTGCTAGAAATTTACTGCTTTTTCGTATTCCACAAATGTGGATATGCCATATATACTTTCAGTTCAAAATACTTTTTAATTTTCATTTTTGTTTTTTCTTTGTTCCAAATTATATTTAGTAGTATTTTACTTAGTTTTAAATTATATGGATTTTTTTGATAAATGTCTTTTTAAAACTGATTTTTGTATTTCAGCAGTTTCAGGGGAACACGAGGTTTCAGGTTCTACTGGTGAGTTGTATAGTAGTGAAGTCTAGGCTTTTAGTTATCCGCCACCTGAAGCATGTACATTGTACCCAGGAGGAAAATTTTCATCCCTCCTCTTGGTGCACCATCTCCCTCCAAATCACTCTCTGTTGCCGATTTCTAATACAATTCTTTTGGTTATCGAGAATTTATTTTGTATGATTTATGTCGGTTTAATTTCACTGAAATATCTTGTGGCTCAAAATATTATGTATCTTAGCAAATGTTTTGAAAATAATTTGCTGTGGTTTGGTGGAGTGTTCTTTAAGCACTAATCTTGTCCAGATGGTTGATAGCGTTGTCCAAGTTGTCTGTACCTGCAATGGCCCAAGAAGAAGGGCTGTTTGCACTGCAATGTGCACCTGCTGCAGAGCACTTGTCTACCCTGAGCCCCACTCAAGGCTTCAGACTTTCATGTCATCTGGTGAGCCAAACCTGTATTCCAAGGGGTAGAATATGTAGCCTTCAGAAATCAAAAAAGGCCCACTAGGGGCTTCCTTCTTTTAAAGACAAACACACTCATTAAACACACTGGAATAGAAGAGTTATTGCTGTCATTCTGAACTCTGATTCTCTCCATGTTTATGTAGCACGCATTACAGTGGCCTTATTAATTATTAATGGACACACTTTTAGTGCTGTTCTATGACAGCTGTACAGATGAATGCCCAGCTACAAGGTGCAGGGCAATGCCAGCTGTGGTAAATCAGCCTCCCAACCACAGCCACCATATGAATAGGCAGCCACAAAGAGTCCCTAAGTCAATTCTGATCATTTACCTGATCTTGGTGCAGTATCTGGACTTGCTCTCTAATGAAGAGGGTCTAAAAATTTGACATTGTGATGTCCTTGATTCTGTTGCACCAACTTTCATCTGGTCTTTCTGTCAGTCACTCACTAGGGCACACAAGTCAAACTCTCCATATATATTATTATCTTTTTCCAAGTTCTAGTTAAAAGGTCTTTTCTAGATTTGCCTAGCAAATGAAATATTTTAATTCTATGAATAGTGTTGCGCAAATTGTGCCTCTCTCTGTGTCTCTCTGCAAATGTTCACATGAGGACAAATGTCATAATATGTTTCTCATTATTTTTATTTTCCTCTACATTTTCTGAGTAAAATAAACTGTTATGAGAGTACTATGAGTTTAGTTTGAACCCTAGACAGACTTGCTGAAATTGAATATGTTAGCATCAACCCAGAAACCAAAGATACTCGTCTTTCTTAATGACATACTCACAATTGTTATGTAGAACTAGATATTTGCTTTGATTTTCCACAGAATGAATAGAATTTTCTCTTTTATTTTGCCTTATATCGTTAATTTTTGTATAATCAGTTTTCCCGGGGTAACAGATTAATACATATTCTCATATTCAGTTTTAATTTCTTTTTATGGCTGCTAGGATTCTAGAACACAAAATAAATCATTTTGCAGGTTGAGGATGTTTCAAATTTACTAAGGTAAGAATATTAAATATGAGTAAGATGGAGCCAAGTAAGTGTCTAGCAAGAGATGATGCCTCTAGTCCTTTGTTAAACTTAGTAGTTACGTTCCTGATTGCTCCTGGGAGGTCAGAATTTATCTTTTTAAATTTTATTTTATTAATGATTCTTCATTCTCTTCCTCCTTGGAGGCATTTTATAAGAGCCAACTTCTAGAAGTACTGAAAAGCAAGGTCAGTTGGTTGTTCATGGAGCATTTACACTTGGGTGATTCTTAGCTACTGCTCTAGAGAGACCAAGTAACAATGAAGTTCAGTACCGTGAGGTGAAGCTGCTGCTTCCAGTAGGGCAGGGAGTCACTCTTTCCAGTTGTCAATGCAGAGATTGTGTTATTATTATTATTAACTATTATTTTAAGACAAGGAATGAGAACTAAATAATTTATTCAGCTCTTACCTGCTTCCCGTTCTGAAGTTTCGATTTTTGCTAGCAGGAGATGAAAGGAAGAAGCTAAAAGACAATTTCAGTTATTTTAGGAATCAGTTTACGTGAGTTAATTTGATCCCTGATTTTTTTCCTGAGAGTCTTAAAATTTCTTTAATTATAATTAATATGAGTATTTTATGGATTCTTAGAATTATTTAAAATGAAAGAAAAAGCTATGAGTGTGAGAACTCTCAAACTCTATTTCCGTTTTTTCTATAGGTAAATTATCTAAGTTAAGAGAAAAAAGTTACTTTACTTTTTCTCACACAAATTGTCATATCAACTGCAGCTTCCACTACAGTTTAAAGGATAAATTCGCCAATTAAGTCTCAGGAAAGTTTTTGGGTTTACCACTTCCCATCTTTCAAGTAAGCCAGGGTTTATTGTATGGTTAACAAGGCCAATATCACATTCAAAGAGTGGAAAAAATTACTAACCTCCTAAGCAAGCTAAGGTTTTATGAAGACCTACTTTTGAGAGCAGAAGACCTTTTATGCAAGAATGAGAATTGAGAGGGAACTTTTAAGACACAGAATGCTCAGGAAGGAAACAGAAGCATTTCTTCCCTTTGTGCAGTTTGTTTGTAGGTGAGGTGGGCTTTGCAGAAAGATTAACAAGCACAAAGGAAAAGCTCACCACTTAATCCCACAGCTGTGTGTATAGTTTTATAAAATTTCTAAATATTTTTTCCAAGAAAAAGTGAAGAACAATACCTCAAACATTTGGAAACATGTTCAGCTTAGACAGGTCTAGAACAGGGTCTGAAAGTGAAACACACAAACAATCCTGTTTCTTCCAGTGCTGGAGAGATAGATTCTCAGAAGCAGAAGATACGCATTCACAGAAACTTCATTCCCTGAGCTGTCTGTGTTCCAGAGTATTTATCTGTGAATCGATGCTCCAGTGAGTGACAATTTACAGTTAGTGAGAGAATGCAGACAGCTTCCACCCCAGGTTCCTTGCAGCCAGGAATCCAGTCACAGGACCTGCAGCTTCACAGAGGGACACTCGTGGGTGGCTTGGTCTTAATTCTCAACCAAAGAGAAACTCCCCTTTAATCAAAAAGAACCTTCATTTTACCCCAGGTTAAACAGGCCTCTGTGTTTCTCAGCCTCTTCCATGGTAGTGTTGGTCTGGAGAATTTGGACTAACACAATCTGTAGAACAAAGTCTACAGAATTGGAAACAGTGATACATAAATGAGCCAAACATGGTCTGTGTGTTCTGACCCCTATATTGCTTATTTCAAAACTGCATTTATTTCTCAATGGCCTGTTCCAAACTCAAATTTTACAATGTAATTATTTTAAAAACAGCCCAAAGAAGAATATTTTTAGGCTTTTAGAAAATAATTACTTTGCATGT
This sequence comes from Papio anubis, assembly GCF_008728515.1. Lineage (NCBI taxonomy): Eukaryota > Metazoa > Chordata > Mammalia > Primates > Cercopithecidae > Papio > Papio anubis. The sequence goes on from NC_044989.1 coordinate 89,604,003, forward strand.
ACAGAAAATTTCAACCACATCTGCTAGCAATAAGATAAATCCCAGTTATGAAAACTTTAAACCAGAAACTCACCACTGTGTTGCTGTGCGGCGTCCCCTAGACACACAGCCCCTTGTCCAGTAACCCATCCGTTTTGAGAAGCAACGCTGACATCTTATTCTCTGCACAGATTCCTGCTGGGAGGGTCTTGTCTGCAAACCTGTGAAAGCCTCACTCAATAAAGTCATGTGTGCGACTGCCCCCCTGCGGCCATCTCTTTTCCTTGCTCAGCCCGCAAGTCCTTCCAATCCCCTACAAATCAGATCACACTGTCCACCCCAAACACTGACTCCAGGGTCATGAACACAAACAATTCCACTTCTAAGTCTCTCTTCCCAATCCTTATGAATAATGCAGTTGCTCCCAATTCTATGGACCCCAAACTAACCGCATCAGAAACAGGAGACACAGTCACAATAAACCCCACCTGCATAAGTCCTCCCTCATTCAGGTGACCATGGTTCATGTTAGAGACACACAGAGGCAGAGGCCTGCTGCACACCTAGATCTGAATGGAGATGGTTCTGACACCTTCTGATCTGTGTCCACTGTGGAATGACCAGCTTTGTCTGCTGTTGTCGAAGCCTTGAGGTAAGGTGTCAACAGATAAGAGAGGGAGGTTTCTAATCAGAATTAGTAATATTATTATTTAAGTATATAGGTAATATAGGGTAATTTCAATGCCCTTTTCTGACTATAAAAGATCTTTACAAGATTTGACGTTTTATGGTATGTAAGGCAACAGGTCGTGAGATTTTTTTAAATCACAGTGGTAGCCTTCTTAACGATTTTTTATTAAGTTTCATAGGAAACAGCAAGGCTATCTTAAATTCAAGCATCTTAAAGAATACTTTGCAAAAATAACATATTTAAGAATTGACTTTTAGTATAAGACAACCTAAAAATTTTTTTACTGTTATTCACTTTTTTGCAATTCAAATTTCCATATTGAATAATGGATAGAACTGGTTCTTCATTTAACACCCTGTCAGAATAATTATTTAAAACTTGCAAGAAGATGCACCATCTTGTTCTATTTTAGTTAGGCTGATTACGTTTTGTGTTTTCTTTTCCTTTTCCTGCGGCCTCTGACATTTCTTTTTTTCACTATTATGATTAATTAGGAGTCTAATTCTTTCAAGACTAAGAAGCAGATTAGAATTGGTTAATAACATAAGAAAAGAAAAAGTCAAGTACACAAAAGTTACTAAATTTAATGAGGAAAAGAGTTAATAAATTTGAAATCGTAAAATATGAACCTTTATTCTAAACCAATTCTTAAGTACAATTTGATTGCCTTAACCCAAATTATTGCAATGGCATTCAATATTTAAAAGTCAATGTCATCGTTATTCAATTATCTTTTCCAATCTTGGAAAAAGCATTATTTTGGCAGATTTCCCAGAAGATATTTTAAACCAAATTTCATCTGGAATTATACCCAGAATTTCATTTATTTATGTTCTTGGACAATTAAATATGAATTTCTGTTAAATTACCCAAGATTACATAGCAGTACAAGTTAGTCTTTCAATTGTTCCACGATTTTTTTTTCCAGAAATGTGACTGTCCTTGTGATGGTGTTTGGTATCGGCACCATTATTCAGGAGCTGTTCAATTAAATATTAAGGACGTCACTAACAAATGAAGAAACATGAGACTGATCCCCTTTGTAATGATCAGCTGTGGGGCAGACCACATCCCTGAGCTGTGCACTTCTTTACATGAAACCATGAAAATGTCAGCTTCAGGTACAGGTTACCCTGAGACATAAAACTGTAGATGCAGTCCTTGCTCTTCTCACATAGACAATTTCCTTCTGAAATCTGGACTCACAGCTGTGGCTGCAGCACATCCAGACTGGGGGTGACTCAGGTCTCACTCAGGGTTGGCAAGAACCTGGAAGCCCTGATAGGACCTGATCCCACATGACCAGGGAGACTGTGTGAGAAGAGTTTTCCTAAACACTACTCGGAAAAACATCATGCAGTGTTATTTCTTATTTGGTCCGTATCATTAACCTAGGAAATTCTTCCCTATGAGGGCCTGCTGGTTAATCTTATATATGTGAGATGATCACGATGGGACTATCCCAGATTGAACAGTTGGTCACCAGGAACTTTATATTCACTGCCTGAGGTATAACACTCTTGCCCACTTTCCTCTTACTTATGCTGGGTTCTTGGCTCTAAATGTAGAGACCCACATCATTCTCCCTGTGAGGCCCTTGGACAGAGTGCTCTTATGGGGCTCAGTCATCAGGTGCCAGGGAAGGGGAGATTCTAACACGTGTATTGAACAATGTTGACCAGTTATCCTGGAAACAGCAGACACCAGGCAATACTTGCACTCAGGAGCACTTTTCATTTGCAGGTCCTCTGCCCGTCTGTGCTTGTGGGAATGAGGCTGTTTTCTTCTCTAGACTGACAGGAGGGAGCCATGCAGGATAACATTTACCTCCCAGAGATGCATCCTAGAAACACATTTCCATATTGTCAGGGTCCTTGTGCTTTCTCCGTGTGGCATGCTCTGCACAATGTGTCCCTGCCCAAGGTCCCAACTTTCACAGTCAGAGACTTCTTCCCTTGACCACATGCAAACTTGACTTGAACTATGTTTGTTTTGCTCCAACAAACATTTTATGTCACATTGTTCACAGAAGAGACATTCCCCCTGCCCCATCAACATTTTTTCACACCACTGCACCCACCAGGGGATTTGCATGTTGTTCCCTAGGGGAGGACCCTCCCTTGTGAGTCTGAGATAAAAGCTCAGCTCTAACCTTGCCTTGACTGATCAGGACTCCTCAGGTCACCTTCTCACAATGAGGCTCCCTGCTCAGCTCCTGGGGCTGCTAATGCTCTGGGTCCCTGGTAAGGAGAGGATTAAAATAAGGTGGGAAAATGGGGTGGGAGGGTGAGATCTGGAGGCTTCACAGCTTCCTGTATTTATTTCAACCATGTGTTATAAGCACATGGTCTATGCTCGAGGAAAGAGAATTCGTATTTTTGTCTCAGAAATAAGCATGAATCACCTTCTAGGAACAATGACCATTGCTCTGGTTAAGATCTTGAAACTAAAGAGTTTCCTGCTGGCTAGTAAATAATGGGTTCATTTTAGAAAGTCTACTTCTTATGATATAAATCAAAACTTGAAAATATATGTAACTGTAAATGAATATCTTAAGGAAAATCATGAAAGCTGCTCATAATGTGTCTATATAATCTTGCACACCTCTGTTATTATTTCAGGATATAGTGGGGATATTGTGATGACCCAGACTCCACTCTCCCTGCCTGTCATCCCTGGAGAGCCGGCCTCCATCTCCTGCAGGTCTAGTCAGAGCCTCTTGGATAGTGACGGGTACACCTGTTTGGACTGGTACCTGCAGAAGCCAGGCCAGTCTCCACAGCTCCTGATCTATGAGGTTTCCAACCGAGCCTCTGGAGTCCCTGACAGGTTCAGTGGCAGTGGGTCAGTCACTGATTTCACCCTGAAAATCAGCCGGGTGGAGGCTGAGGATGTTGGGGTTTATTACTGCATGCAAAGTATAGAGTTTCCTCCCACAGTGCTACATCTTCGAACAGGAACCTCCCTGCTGGGTTGGCCCAGCTGCCCACATGCACTGCTTGTCTGGGGAGCAGCTCGGCAGGGCCTCTGAGACTGCAGAAATGGAGGCTGTTGGAGAATACAGGACAGAGTTTGCTGCTGAGGACTCTAGCCCATGAGAGCCTCAGCAGTGTTTTAGTCCCACGTGTAAGGTCCCGTCAGCTGCTACAGGTGGCCACCTGCTCTGGGAGCAAGCAGCTCTGATGAAGGGAGAATGAATGAAAGCTCATCCTCACCCTCCCTGTCTGGCCCACATTTGTCCAGTCCATTTATTTGGCAGAACAATTAGATCACGGATGCAGGTTAGTGATAACACAAGTGAAATACATGTTACAAACGACTGGTTTGGAGATAGTTTTATGCATGATAACAGTGGGTCATACTGGGAAATTGCTATCTTCCCACTTTCCAAATGTTCTCTCTCCTTTACCACTCACACAACCCTGGCCTCTCTAGTATTATGGTGGAGAAAGCATTCTGCACCAGCTGTCCTCACGGGAGTATGGCTAAGAATAGTTAGTTACAATGTTTGATTTTTATTTACTACTTGTAGATTTTAAAAATCCAGGGCAGGCTGGGCGCGGTGGCTCAAGCCTGTAATCCCAGCACTTTGGGAGACCGAGACGGGCGGATCACGAGGTCAGGAGATCGAGACTATCCTGGCAAACACGGTGAAACCCCGTCTCTACTAAAAAAATACCAAAAAACTAGCCGGGCGAGGTGGCGGACGCCTGTAGTCCCAGCTACTGGGGAGGCTGAGGGAGGAGAATGGTGTGAACCCGGGAGGCAGAGCTTGCAGTGAGCTGAGATCCGGCCACTGCACTCCAGCCTGGGCGACGGAGTAAGACTCCATTTCAAAAAAAAAAAAAAAAAAAAAAAAAAAAAAAAAAAAAAAATCCAGGGCAGATATAAATCCTAATACCAAAATAGTTTGATTTTCCTCAGTTACCTTTTACTGACTGAAAATGGAGTTCCTGCAATTCCAATAGTGGGCTTTGAAAATAAACAAAATAACTCAGAAGGAAAACATAAAAGTCTCTGTAATGTACCGCAGGAACAATGCAGAATTATATGAGATTTTTATTTCCTCCTCAAATTTTTAGAATTTTAAAAGTATTTTACTGACATAGTGTTTTAGAGAGGAAATACTTAGTAGTATGTTTTCATAAGAAAATGATTCAAAAACTGAATAAACGTGTTATTTTTTATGACACTTTTTTTGAAAATAATCTGAATCCTCTATTTTAGTTGTAAATGCATAGAAAAATTATGCTCTTAATAGATTCCATTAACAATAGTGCTGTAAATTTACATGCTTTCTTTTTCTTTTCTTTTCTTTTCTTTTTTCTTTTTCTTTTTTTTTTTTTTTTTTGAGACGGAGTCTCTTTCTGTCGCCAGGCTTGAATGCAGTGGCACGACCTTGGTTCACTGCAACCTGCGCCTCCCGGGTTCAAGCGATTCTCCTACCTCGGTCTCCTGAGCAGCTGGGACTGCAGGTGTGTGCCACCACACCCAGCTAATTTTTGTACTTTTAGTAGAGATGGGGTTTCACTATGTTTTCCAGGATGGTCTCAATCTCCTGACCTTGAGATCCACCTGCCTCAGCCTCCCAAAGTGCTGGAATTACAGGCGTGAGCCCCGATGTCTGGCCTATGCTTTCTTAATATGAGGGCTATGGTCTGATAAATATCTATATACATTTTGCCATGCAACTTTTAAACCTAACAGAATTGCTTTCTGTTGAAAAAGCGATAGTGCTTTTTTCACCATAATACTAGAGAGAACAGTTTTGTTTGAGTGGTAAAGGAGAGAGAAAGTTTGGAAAGTGGGAAGATTGCAATTTCCCAGTATGACCAAGTATTATCATGTATAATCATGATTTGATTGTTCTGCCAAATAAATTTATATGAATCCAAGTAATGAGTGATGTCTCTTACATGTGATAATATGGTGTAGAGACACAAAAGACTAGTTAAGCCAAGAGAACAATATATCGATGAAGGCTAAGGACTTAAATTATAGTGAGATGATTTATTTCAAGATAAAGGATTCCATAGTAAGTGCAATTAAAATTCCAATATGTCATTTCTGTCAGGTTTAAAAGTTGCATGGCAAAAATGTATATAGATATTTATCAGACCATAGCCCTCAAAGTAAGAATCATAAGACACTTAATATGTTATTCAAAAATACTAATTAATGCATCATTGAGCCTAAATGTTATTACAGAATGCAGTAAAAGAAAATAAGATGTAAGTAGCAAGAGCAGGAGATACAGCAATTCCGTTGTCACTTTAGCCCTCCTGTGATTGACAGCACCTAATCACCTTGAGTTTCTGCTTTCTGTGAGACAGAAGATAAAATAAAAATCCATTCAAGGTGGTTAGATATGTTTTTAGAAAAAGCAAACAAATGTACAACCTACCTGATGTTGATATCCCAAAGGTCTATATTCTCAAGTCAAAATGGTGAAAAGTAAATGATTCCAAAAACTGAAAGGGGAGAGATACAAGAAGAATCACAGCATAATCAGATTTATTACAAAGAAGCCTCAAAATATGGTGTACTAAATGTGATAAGGTTTCTGTGTTGCCTGGCAGTGCAGAGGCAGGCGGGAGGCCTTTGTGGTGTGGGTGGCTCTGCTCCACGAGGTCACTCAGGTGGGCAGGAGGCACGACCACCCTAAGAGCACAGTCTTCCTCCTTCCTCACAGTCACTGCCTCCATGGTCATCCTCAGCAGCATGAGGCGGAACAGAGTGGAGAGAAAGCTGTTTTCTTCTAAGGACCAAAAGCAAAAACAGAAAAAAAAAAAAAAAAAAATCTGAAGCTTTCCATCAGTGACAAATGTACTTTTGACTCAGTCACGCAATTGAGAAATTTTCCATTGATTGGATCTGCTGATAAACCCACATTCATTGTTTGTTTGTTTTAATCTGAAAATGCATTTACATAATTCTTGAAAATATTTTTTGGCTATAAACTTATATTTGTTGTAGCCTATTTGAAGTTGTCATTTGCTATTTCATAATTGCTGCTAAAAAGTCATTTATCAAAAAATCTGTGACTCTAACTGTTCTTGTTTGAAAGGAATACATCCTTTTTAGATACTCAGACTCCTTTTAAGCTCTTCATTTGGCTCTCCTTTGTTTCTGATTCAATGTATTGTTTATTTGTGATTAATTAATCAATAATTAATTTTCACAATCACAGAATCAAATGTCCTGTAAGTTGCTATGCCAAAGACCTGTCTGAAGATGGCAAACACACTCCACAATAAACAAAAGACAACACCATGGTCTCAGGAACACTGAGAAAGTAGGAGTACTGGTGTCCCGTTATCAACAGGGAGCCCTAGAGTTAGAGTCGGGTCTTTCCTGTGACCTGGACACCTGGGAGGAGCCACCTGTGTGCTGAGTTGTGGGAACCTGCCCCGTGCCCTGAGACTGGAAGCACGGCCTTGGCTATGTCCCACCTGCTATGGACTGAATTGTGTCCTCAGATTCATGTTGAAACTCTGATTTTCATTGTGACTGTAGAAATTAGGACGTCTAAAGATGTAATTGAGGACATGGAGCGGGGGAGGTGGCATCTGCAAACCAGGAAGAACGTCTTTACCAGAAAACAAACCCTGCTGGACATCGATCTGGGATATTCCAGGCACCAGAAAGGTGAAAATGAAATCCTGTGGTTTATGCCATCCAGTCCCACGTTTTTCGTGTGGCAGCACAAGCTGACTCATCCACCTTCCCTACCCTCTCTGAGCAAGGTCAGCCTCAGGAGGCCCTCATGGACATGGGGACCCAGCTTTGCTCCTCTTCCTCCTGCTTTTCCAACTCTCTGGTGAGGAGGGAGAACTCAGGCTTCAACTTCAGTTTCTGTGCATTAAACATGAATGTTTCCTTCAAGATGAAATTTTTAGCCCATTTTGCTTTCTTATCAGAATTTAATAGAACTGAATAAAGCATTTACTTAGAATTAATATTTGGGGATGTTCATATTTGTTCCTCACTTATATGACAGTTGGGATATTGTGGGGTGCTCATCTCCAGGCCCCTCCCTGTATTCCAGGAGACAGGGTCACTGTTACCAACTGGACCAGTCAGGGTAATAGCAGTGTCCTTGCCTAGCTTAATGGGAAAAAATGCCTGGCTGCTAGCTCTTGCTCACTCCCACAGCCCCCTGGACATGATGCCTGCCTGGGTCAAGGGGGTGAGTCTGGACAGATGTCACTCTGTTCATGAGCAGCCTAACTACCTTGATAACCTCCCATTGTGAACAGAGTCCCAGAAGTTGCTCCAACTGTGAAAGTTGGACAGAGAAATCCCACATCACTGCAGTCAGAGGGGGGCTGTGAAAAGACCATGGAGGAGTTTCATACTATGAACACTCACCACTGAGCCATGGTGACCAGTCTGTCTGACGGGAGCCTTCAGGGGAGGACTGGCTCATGATGTGGTCTGGAGGTTGTTTTTGTCACCATCTTGGTTCTAGCTGGTTTGGGCCAGTTTCTGTAGTGCATCCTGTTTTGTCCAGATCCTGTTCTGATCAGCATTGTCATGACCAATGTTGTGATCGGTGCTCAGAATACAAGTCCTGATGATCTCCTACCTTACACTCACTGCCTTCTGTGAATCAGATATTCTGATGAGGATCCTGTTGGATCCTACTCGAGTCAGGGGCCACACAGACCCTCACTGTGGGCTGAGGACCACAGGCATCTGAAGACAAGCAGAGGTCCAGAGAATGATAGCCTGTGACTGTTCCCTGTAAAGACAGCTTCTCCCCAGATGGCTGAGGGCTGTCTTTGGCTGTGTCTTCTTTCTGAATGATAATAAGGGAAAGAGCAGGTCTCTAAGCAAAACCACAGCAAGACCCTTCTATGTGTGCCACTCTGACCTGGACATAGGTGGCACTGGATACGCTTAGGACAGTGAGGAGATTTATAATCACAAGGAAGAGAAAGAGAGAGCGAGGAGGAGAGAGAGAGAAGAGCATGTGTTGTGTATAGAGTACCAACACCGAGAGTACGTTCTATCATGGTTTAGTGCTGAGTGTGATGCTCAAATGATCAGATTCTATTCCACGGAGCCTATACATATACCTTATATAGGAAAAGTGACTTTGAACATGTAAATTAAGGATTATGAAATTGGCAGATTATCCTGTATTGACCAGGTGGGCCCTAAACAGGCCTGTCTTTGTTAAATGTCTCTCTCTCTTATAAGCACATCACGATTGTCCTTATAAGATAGAGACAGACAGATATTTTAATAAAGCCTGCAGGAGAGAAGGCAATTGGAAGACAGTGACAGAGCTTGAAGTGATGTGGACTCAAGCCAATGAAAGGTGAAGCAAACAAAAGCTGGAAGAAGCAAAAATAAAATAAAATAAAATAAAATAAAATAAAAAATAAATAAATAAAATAAAATAAATTCCCCCACTGGAGTCTCGTAGAAGCTTGGTCTGATGACAGCCTGCTTTTCATCCCTGAAACTAATGCTGGACTTCTGGCTTCCAGAACTATAAGAGAATATATTCATGTTGCTTTAACCCACCAAAATTTTGTTAATTTGTTATAGCAGCCCCACAGTACTAATACAAATGGGGCTTAGGATACATCTAGCCGAAAGGTACTGTGATGATTTGCAGTCTCTATCTTCAATTCTCTAATCTTACACATAATTAGTTAGAAGAAGATTTTTACTAAGGAAATATTATGAAGGAAACCCCACAGTGTATACAGGGGCATCTGTTGGTTATAGAATAAATACGATAATTCTTAGTTGAAAATAACGTCTGACTAGTAGTATCTTATAGAGAATCTTCTTTCCAAGATATTCAAGGACGCATAAAAGGGGCCCTAAGTAATCTTTTTATACATATATATGAACAGGTACATTTCCTGGTAAATCAACTAGAGAAACCTCAGGACAGCTCTTGATATCCTCGGCGATATACTTCAGATGAGTAAACTGTTCATCAGAGCCCGTAATTGAAACTGTCCAACAGAGGTGGTTTGCCCAAAGGTACATGGTCAGCAATTGTCAGGGCTGAGCTTGGAACCCAGGTCTGCATAATCTTAAACATGTTGCTTCCACATGGCCACGTTTATTTCATAGAGGACTGAATGGCCTTTAAACTCAGAGAAGAGACAAAGCCAGAAAAGTGGTGTGAAATTCTCAATACAAGCTCCCTGCTACCTCTGCAGCTTGCTGTGATTACCCCAATTATAATCACAGGCCCTTCTGGAGTTTTGTCTACAAAGCCAAACTTCCTCAAGGCTTTTACAAATACTAAATGTCGTTCTTTCAGAGTTGAGGGTAGGGGCACATCTTGCATTGCACATTTTATCTTCCTCAGCCTCAAGGTCTGAGGTCAAATGAGCCGCCATGAGGACGTCTGGCATGTCCTGGAGAGGTTCTCCCCGTTGTCTTGGTGATTAACATTTGGCTTCTCATAACTTATGCAAATTTCTGCAGCCACCTTGACTTTCTCAGAAAATGGGTTTTTCTTTTCTGTCACATCATCAGGCTGCAAATTTTTTGAACTCTTATGCTCTGCTTCCCTTTTAAATGTAATTTCCAATCCCAAACCATATCTTTGTATAAAACTGAATGCTTTTAAGAGCATTCAAGTAATCTCTTGAATGATTTGCTGCTTAGAAATTTCTTCCACCGGATACCTTAAATCATGCCTCTCAAGTTCAAAGTTCCACAGGTCTCCAGGGCAGGGGCAAAATGCTACCAGTCTCTTTGCTAAAGTACACCAAGAATCATCTCTATTCCAGTTCCCAATAAGTTTCTCACCTTCATCTGAGACCACCTCAACCTGACTTTTATTGTCCATATCACTATCAGCATTTTGGTCTAAACCATTCAACAAGTCTCTAGGAAGTTCCAAACTTTGCCACATCTTCCTGTCTTCTGAGTTCTCCAAACTGTCCCCACCTCTACTCATTACCCAGTTTCAAAGCCACTTCCACATTCACAGGTATCTTATAGCAATGGCCCACTACCTGGGTACCAATTTAATGTATTGGTTCATTCTAATGCTATCATGAAGAAATACCTGAGACTGGGTAATTTTTTTTTTTTTTTTTTTTTTGAGACGGAATCACGCTGTGTCACCCAGGCTGGAGAGCAGTGGCGTGATCTCTGCTTACTGCAAGCTCTGCCTCCCGGGTTCATGCCATTTGCCTGCCTCAGCCTCCTGAGTATCTGGGACTACAGGCACCAAACACCACACCCAGTTAATTTTTTTTTTTTTTTTTTGTATTTTTAGTAGAGTCGGGGTTTCACTGTGTTATCCAGGATGGTCTCAATCTCCTGACCTCGTGATCTGCCCACCTTGGCCTCCCAAAGTGCTGGGATTACAGGCGTGAGCCACTGCACTTGGCCGGCTAATTTATAAAGAAGTTTAATAGTTCCACAGTTCTGCATGAATGGGGAAGCCTCAAGAAACATACAATCATGTCAGAAAGGATCTCTTCACAGGATAGCAGGAGTGAGAATGAGTCCAAGAGAAGGGGGAAGCCCCTTAGAAAACCAACACATCTGGTGAGACTCACTCACTATCACCAAAACAATATGGGGGAAACCACCTCCATGATCTAATTACCTCCACATGGTCCCACCCTTGACAGGTGGGGATTATAGGGATTACAATTCAAGGAGAGATTTGGGTGGGGATACAGAGCCAAAACATATCAATCAGTAATAGAAGACAACAACAACAACAACAACAAAGAATGGAATAAAATAAATGTTTCTGAGCTCTCTGGAACAGCCATTGGATGAAATTATAAAGTTTACAAATATCTGGAGTCTATGATGACTTGGCAATTACTTATTTAGGTAGATCTTATTCATTTTTTCCATTCCTGCTTTGGAAAATAGCCAGCTCTAAAACCAGAGACTGTATGGTTTTCACATAGGATGGAATCTAACAGTCCAAGAAGAAATTTGAAACAAAATATAAGAATTTGTTTAATCTATTCACTCAAGACCTCTGATTGCACCAAAAATTATCTAAGGCAAAATAAAAAGAATTTAGTTGATTAAGTGAAAAAATTAAAGCAAATGTTTGCTGCTAAATTATATTCCTGAGTATACTTCTAAACAAGAGCAACCTCTTTTAGCTGGCATATGTTTTCAAGATGCAATACAGGCAATTTGTTTGAAATAAAAATTCTTACTAGTGGTCAGAATCACAGCTTAGCAATGGAAGAATCTGTGGCTCTATGCAGACCTTATTTTAGAAACAAGGCTCCTTTCTTTAAGAGTGAGAAGTGATGGGATCTTAGAGAAAATAAAGAACATATAAAACACAGAATGGTCAGAGACGCAATAGAATCATTAGTTTACCTTGTGTATTTTGATTGTGGGTGAGGTGTGCTCTGCAGAAAGATTAACATGCACAGAGAAAAAGCCTTCATGCCAACAAAGGTTTCCACTAATCTCATAGCTAAGTCTATACATTGTATTTTTTTTTTGTATTTTCCATGAAAAAGAAAAACAATAATTAAAAAATTTAGAAACAGATTTGGATGAAGAAGATCTAGAAAAGGATCTTGAAGAACCAAAGAGTCAGGCTTGTAAACAAACATGTTTTGCCCAGAGTACAGAAAGATTTTTTTTCTCAGAAATAACACATTCAAAGAACCTACTCTGAGCTCCCTGTGTACAGAATATTCATCCACGAATTGATGTTCTAGTGAGTGACAGTTTGTAGTTAGTGAGATAATGTGGCCAGCACCAATCCGAGGTGCCTGCAAGGCAGAAATTGAGTCAAGATTACCTGGAGTTACACAGAGGGACGTTCCCTATGCTGTCGGTTTGGTCTCAATTCTCACCCAAGGAAAACATTCATTTTTAATCAGAAAAATTGTCCAGTGAGGTCCAGGTGGAGAACAGGGCCCTGTGTGACTCCATCTCATCCACAGCAATGTGGGATTGAGCTATCTGGACTAACTCAGTCTGTAGAAGAAGTCTACAGAATGGGCCACAGTGTTGTATTAATGAACCAGTAATGGCCCATGTGAACTGACCCGGTGTTATTTCTACAGTGCAGGCTTATTTCTCAATGACATGTGACAAACTCAAATTTTACAATACAATCATTTCATAAAGAGCCTAATGAAGACTTTTAGCCATTTAAAAAATGCTTGCTTTGCCTATTCCAAGATATTTTACCCATACCTGCTGGTAATAGATAAGCCCCAGGTAATGCAAACCCCAAACTACCACTGCCCTGGGAGCTCTATGACCCAGAATTTCCCCACTGTGCTGCTGTGTGACATCCCCCTGGACACATAGCCCCTTCTCCAGTAAATCTCCATTCCCAGCTTCTGAGAAGCAACCTTGGCACCTTAGCCCCTGCTCAGACTCTTGCTGCGAGGAACATCTCCCTGAAAACCCGTCAAAGCTTCACCCCATAAAAGTCGTGTGGACTATAACACTCTTGTGGCCATCTCTTTTTCCTTGATCAGTCCACAAGCTCCTCAAACTCTCTTGCAAACAAGATCTTACACAGAGAAGTTACAAAATTTAATGAATGAAAATCACAAACATATTAAATAGTAAAATATGAGACTTTCATTCTAATCCTACCTCCTCATCACAATCTGTGATCGTCAACCCAGGTTATCACCCTGGAGTTTAACATTTAAAGTCAATATCATTTTTACTTAATTATTTTTTCCAACCTTGTGAAAAATTTCTTATTTTGGTCGATTCCTCATAAATATCATATTTTGGTAGAAACCAAACTTTCTTGTGGAATCATACTTAAAAATTTGTTCATTTGTATGTATTTTTTTTTAAACAGATATGACTATGGGTTACATTTCCGAAGATTGCATAGCACAGAAATCTACTATTTCATTCTTCTTAGATTGTTTTCCCCTGCAGGACAGTGAGTGTGCCTGTGAAAGCAGTTAGGCACCATTTATCAGGAGTTGTTCAATGCAATATTAAGCACAGTATTGATAGATAAAGAATAGTCAGGTTGTTTCACTATGTTAATTATTAGCTGTGTTGCAGACTCACATCCATGATCTTTGGTTGTCTTTACATGAATGTGAAGAACAAGCCAGTTACAGATACAGGTGATTCAACACATAAAACTGTGGATCCAGCTCTTGTACTTCTCACAGCATCTCTGTTTGAACTGTGGACTCATGACTGTGGCCATACCACATACAGGCTGGGGGAGACTCAGGTCTCCCTCAGAGTTGACAAAGACCTGACAGGACCTCATTCCACACAATGAGGAAGACTGTAAAAAGAGTTTTCTTAAACACCACACAGAAAAACATAATGCAAAGTTATTTCTTCTTCATTCTCATCATGAGCCTATGAAATGCTTCTCTTTTGAGAGAGCCCTCTGGCTAATCTGGTATAGGTGAGATGATTAGGATGGGATATATTCCAGGTTCAACAACTGCTCATCAGGAATTCTATATTCACTGCCCGAGGCATAAAATTCCTGCCCCGTTTCCTCTTACTCTAGCTAGGCTCTTGGCTCTAAATGTAGAGACTCATATCCTTCTCCCTGTGAGGCCGTTGGACACAGTGCTCTAATGAGGCTCACTCACCCGGTGCCAGAGGAGGGAAGATCCCAGCACTTGCATCGAACATTCTTGAACAGTTATCCTGGAAACAGCAGATACCAGACCGCTGTTGAAGTGGATCAAGACCACTTTTTATTTGTAGGTTCTCTGCATGTCAGCGCTTGTGGGGATGGGGCTGTTTCTTTCTCTAGATTGATTGACTGGGAGGGAGCCATGCAGAATGGCACTCACCTTCCAGAGATGCATCCTAGACACACATTTCTACATCATCAGGGTCCTTCTGCTTTCTCAGCATGGCATGCACTACACAGTGTTTCCCGGCCCAAGGTCCCAACTTCCACCGCAAGATCTTTATTCACATCAGTATAGGCAAATATGACTTCATCTTTCTTTGTCTTCCTTCCAAGGACAATTGATGTCACTTTGCTCACAGGATAAACATACGTCTCCCCCACTGGCTATTTCCACACCCCTGCACCCACCAGAGGACTTGCATATTGTCCCCTAGGAAGGACCTTCTCTTGTCAGTCTGAGATAAAAGCTCAGCTACAACCTTGTCTTCACTGGTCAGGACTCCTGTATTCAATTTCTCAAAATGAGGCTCTCTGCTCAGCTCCCGGGGCTACGGATGCTCTGGGTGCCTGGTAAGCACAAAAAGAGATGAGTGTGGAGCATGGGGTGGAAGGATGAGCTCTGGGACTCCACAGTGTTCCATGTTTATTCTAACCAAGTGTTAGAGGCATATGGCTTATGTTTCAGGGAAGGGAATTTATAATTTGTGAATAATTAGAAACCTGTAAATAATTAGAAACCATCTGAAAGGAACAATGACCAGTACTCTGAATAACATTTTGAAAAATAAAGGAGTCTCTTGTACCTAGTAGATAATGGGCTCATTGTTAAAAGTTTATTTTTTATGATGTAAATCAAAATTATTTTTAAAAAATAAATCAATATTATAAGAACAATTACAAAAGTTGCTCATAATGTTTGGACACAACTTTGTACTTTTCTCTCATTGATTCAGGATCCAGTGGGGACATTGTGATGACCCAGATTCCACTCTCCCTGCCCGTCACCCCTGGAGAGCCAGCCTCCATCTCCTGCAGGCCTAGTCAGAGCCTCCTGCATAGTAATGGATACACCTATTTGCATTGGTACCTGCAGAAGCCAGGCCAGTCTCCACAGCTCCTGATCTATTTGGGTTCCAATTGGGCTTCCGGGGTACCCGACAGGTTCAGTGGCAGTGGGTCCTGCACTGATTTCACACTGAAAATCACTCAGGGTGGAGGCTGAGGATATTGGCTTTTATTACTGCATGCAACATCTACAAATTCCTTCCACAGTGCTACATCCTCAAACAGAAACCTCCCTTCTGGGATTGCCTAGCTGCGCATATGCACTGCTTCTCTGGGGAACAGCTCAGTTTGGTCTCTCACTCTGCAGAAGAGGAGGCTGTTGGAGAGCTCAGGAGCAGGGTTTGCTGCTGAGGACTCCGGTCCATGAATTCTCAGTTGGGCCTCAGTCTCGCATGTTAAGGCCCCATCGGTTGCCACAATCTGGGAATGACATCAGCAGTAGGAGAATTCAGGTAGCCACAAGCCCTGTGAGCAAGCAGCTATGATGAAGAAAGAGTAAATAAAATCTTATTCTCACTCTCCCTGTCTTGCCCTCATTTGAAACATACATTAGGTTGGGCCAGGCGCGGTGACTCACGCCTATAGTCCCAGCGCTTTGGGAGGCCGAGGTGGGCGGAGTCCGAGACCAGCCTGGCGAACACGGTGAAACCCTGTCTCTACTAAAAATACAAAAATTAGCCGGGCATGGTGGTGCGTGCCTGTAATCCTAGCTACTCGGGTGGCTGAGGCAGGACCATCGCTTAAATCCAGGAGGCACAGGTTGCAGTAAATCAAGATTGCACCGCTGCTCACCAGCCTGGTTGACAGAGCAAGATTGTCTCTAAAACAACAACAACAACAACAAATTTGGTTGACAGAGCAACCAGTCCATAGATGCAGATTAGTGCCAACACGAGGGGAACACATGTTGGAAATTATGAGTTTAGGGTGTATTTTATACAAGATAATGCTTGGTTATATTGAGATATTGTTTCTGCCCTACTTTCCCAACTTCGTATCTCCTTTATCAATGATACACTAAACTGCCATCGCCAGTGTCATGATGGAGAAAGCACTCTACACAAACTGTCCTCAGGGGAGTATAGCTAAGAATAATTAGTAAAAATGTTTGATTTTTGACTATTAATAGAGTTTGTAAATTCATGACAGATATACGATCCTAATGCCAAAATACCTTAAGTTTTCTCAATTCCCTTCTTTCCAGTGAAAGAAAATTCTTGCAATTCCAAAAGTAAGCTTAGAACATAACGTGTTCAGAGATGTAGAACATAGACTTTACTAAATGCAATAATACTTGACATTTTTCTTCTTCACCCCAGTTTTAAGAGTTTCAAAAGTATTTAACCAAAGTATCATTTTAGAGATGACACATTTAGTATTATATTCTCATAAAAATACATTTCAAATAATACAAAAATATCTTATCCTCATATTACTTCATCATTACCGGAAAATAATTATGAATCCGTTCTTTTAGTTCTAAAAGCACAAAAAACTTATGCTTTCAATTGATCCCCCTGAAGATAGTGTTCTAAAGTTCCATCAAAATCAATGATGAGTCATGTCAATTACATGACATAATGTAGTGTGATAGACACAAAAGAATGATTGAAGCAACAGAATAAGAAGCTCCTGCTTCAGGCTTAGGGTTTAAAGTGTATTTGAGATGATTTTCAACTCCAAGATAATGAATTTCATGGCAAGTGCAATTAAAATTTCAAAGTGACATTTCTTTATAATTAAAAGGTATATAGATAAACTTACATAGAAATCAAGCAAACTGGAACCATCAAATTAAAAAACATGACGCTTAATATGCAATTTTAAAGTACTCCTAAAAGCAACATGAAGCTTAAAGATATGAAATATTACAGAATGCAGTGGGAGGCAACAAAGTGTGAGTAGCTAGAGCAAGAGGTGAGCAACCATCATCATCGTTAGCCCTCATGTGATTGACAGCACCTAGTCACTACAGAATCTGCTTTGGTGTGAGACAGGGGATAAGTTATAAAACCACTCGATGTGGTTGGATACACCTTAAAAATAAACAAGCTCAAAATCTACATGATGGTGATATCCCAAGGGGCTATACTCTTAAATAAAAATGGTGAAAAATAAAATATTCCAAAAACTGAAAGTGGATACCAAGCAGAATCAGAAGACAATCAAATTAGCAATTACAGAGAAGCCTTAAAATAAGGTGGACTAAATATGACAAGGTTTCTCTGTCTATGCCATGGCAGGTCAGAAACAGGGGGGTCACCTTGGTAGTGTGGACGGCTCTGCTTCATAAGGTCACTCAGACGGGCAGGAGGCACAACCACCGTGAGAGCACAGCCTTCTTCCTTCCTCACGGTCATTGCCCCCATGCCCATTCCTCAGCAGCATGAGTGGAACAGAATGGAGAGAAAGCTGTTTTTTTCTAAAGATCAAAGAAAATTTAAACTTTCCGTCAGGGATAAATGTTCTTTTCGGTAAAGCATACATTTGTGAAATTTTTCACTCTGTGAATCTCACGATAAACTCACGGTTTTGTTTGTTTCAATTTGAAAATGTATTTACACATTATTTGGAAATAACTTGGAATATCCAATCACATTTTGGCAGCCTATTTGAAATTGTCATTTGCTGTTGATATTTACTGCTCAAAAGTCATCTGTAAAAGAGACTTTCATCTGTGACTTACACACCTCCTCTGAAAGGAATCTTTTTTTTTAATCTCTTCAGACTCTTTCTAAGCTCTTTAATTAGTCTTTGGTTTTTTAAATATTCGATTTATTTAACTTAATATATTATTTATATGAATTAATGAATCAGTTTTCACTACTACTAAATTAAAAATCGTATATGTTGCTATGTCAAACACCTGCCTGTAGATGGCAAACAAATCCCACAATAAAAAAAGAGAGTACCATGAACTAAGAATTACTGGGAATGCAAGGGCGATGGTGTCTCACTGTCAATAGGGAGCTCAAAGGCTGGAACAGGGTCTCCTGTGTGACTGGAGCACCTGGGAGGAGCTGCCAGGGTGCTGAGTTGTGGGGGACATCTGCTCTGCGTTCTGTGCTCTGAGACTGGAAGCCGGGCCCTGACCTACAGTGTAGCTGTAGAAGATGATCGAGCCTGGGTGAACGGCTGTGTTGTGCAGAATGGAGTGCTCTAGAGAAGAGAAGATACCACCCCCCTATTTTTCCTGGCCAGCTGGACAGCACCATCGTCTGTCTGCAGGGAGTGGAATCACATGCTGAAGAGTCTGAGCCTGGAGTCTGCTTATCTTTGCAGCTGTGATCATTCATGCACCCACAGGGCTTGGCCTAACAAAGTAATGTCCTTTACTAGTTCTTCCAAAGAATTCAATATGTTCAGGGCTCATAGAAAAGATGGATAAGCTGCAAAGGAAACGTGTGTATGGAAGATGAATTTCTGTTCAACGACTTCAGCCAGGTACAATCATGCAGCAAGGAAGACGACTGGGCATTTTGGGGGAAAAAAGAGAAAAAGAAACCACAGACTTTTATTTTTTCTTTCAAGAGGTTTGTACTAAACACCATCTGTCTGAGTCTAGGTGATTGGTGAGGTAGGAGGACAGGGATAAAATTAAGTGTCCAGAGGGGAGAAGGTCTACTCCCATGCTGAGCCAATAGCCTTTCTGACCTGACCAGCTGGGCAGGGGCTTCTCAGTGCAAAGAAGAGGAGGCAGGTGGTCTCTGCAGCTGGAAGTCCGGCCCCTTCCCATACTTCTTTGCATGTTCCTCCCAGCCACGCTGCTATCTAGAGCCCATATCAATGCCTGGGTCAGACCTCAGGGGAAGAGCTGCTCAGTTAGGACCCAGAAAGACTTATGGAAGCCCCAGCTCAGCTTCTCTGCCTCTTGTAACTCTAGCTCCCAGGTGAGGGGAAGAGGAGATGTCTCTGCACTGAACCTCTCTCAATCTTGTTGGTTCCTCTGGCCTGGCATCCCTGCTGAGCAAGAACAGTAATTATAATTCAATGTAGATCAGTGACTGTGGCTATACTATGAGGATGGTGCGCTTGAGGCAGTTTGTATGGGAAAGTTTAAAACTTTCCTGTTTTATTCCAATCTCAGGTACCTCCAGAGATGTTATGCTGATGCGGTCTCCTGACTCCTTGTCTTTGTCTTCAGGGTAAAGAGACCCTCTCGTCTGTGGGTGCCGTCAGAACACTGGAAGCTCCTTAGCCTTGTATCAGCGGAAACCTGGGGAGGCTCCCTGGTTTCTCATCTATGGTGCATCCAGCAGGGCCACTGGCATCCCAGAGGGGTTCAGTGGTCATGGGTCAGAGACAGACTTTACTGTCATCATCAGCTGCCTGGAGCATGAAGATTTTGTCTTTTTTGATCTTTGTTGGTTTAAAGCCCGTTTTGTCAGAAACTGCAACCTTTCCTTTTTTCTGTTTTCCATTCCTTGGTAGATTTTTCTCCATCTCTTTATTTTGAGCATATGTGTGTCATTGCATGTGAGATGAGTCTCTTGAAATCACCATACCAATGAGTCTTAGTTTTTTTTCCAGCTTTCCACTCCATGTCTTTTAATCAGAGCATTTAGCCTACTTGCATCTAAGGTTAGTGTGAGTATGTGTGGATTTGATCCTGCCATTATGATGTTAGCTGGTTATTTCACAGACTTGTTTATGTGGTTGCTTTGTTGTGTCGCTTGCCTGAGTACTTCTGTGTGTTTTTGTAGTGGCTGGTAATGGTCTTTCCTTTCCAAACCTAGTGCTTCCTTCAGGAGATTTTGTAAGGCAGGTTTGGTAGTGACGTATTCCCTCAGCACTTGCTTGTTTTAAAAGGATGTTATTTCTCCACACTTATGAAGTTTAGTTTAGACGGATATAAAATTCTGGGTTGGAGTTTCTTTTCTTTGAGAATGTTGAATATTAACCCACAATCTCTTCCAGTTTGTAGGATTTCTGCTGAGAGATCCACTGTTGGTCTGATGGGTTTTCTGTGTAGGTGAGTGGGCCTTTCTTTCCAGTTTCCTTTAATATTTTTTCTTTTATTCTCACCTTGGAGAAGCTGATGATTATGTGTCTTGGGAACGATCTTCTTGTGGAGTATCTGACTGGTTTTCTCCAAATTTCCTGAATTTAAGTGTTGGCCTCTCTAGATAGGTTGGGGAGGTTCTGATAGATGACATCCTAAAATACATTTTCGAAGTTTGCTTCATTTGCCCCATCTCTTTCAGGTATACCAATAAGTCGTAAAATGGGTCTCTTTACATAATGCAATATCTCTTAGAGGTTTTGTTCATTCCTTTTCATTATATTTTCTCTCCTCCTGTCTCCCCATCTTATCTCAGAAAGTCAGTGTTCAAAGTCTGAGATTCTTTTCCTCACTTGGTCTATTGTGGTATTAATACTTGTGATTGCATTATGAAATTCCTCTAATGTGTTTTTCAGATCTATCATGCTGGTTATGTTCTTCTCTGCACTGGCTATATTGTCTGTCAGCTCCTGAAATGATTTTTTATTACTTTTAGCTTTCCTGAATGGGATTACAACATACTCCTGTAGCTCAGTCACCTTTATTTCCATCCCTACTTCTATCATTTCAGCCAGCTCATGTTCAGCCCAGTTCTGAACCCTTGATGGAGAGGTGAGGCAGTCATTTGGAGGAAAGAAACCATTCTGACTTTTTGAGTTTTCTGGGGAGAACTAGTTGATCAACTTTTTTTGTACTTAGTGATTTATGGACCTTCTTTACGGTATATTTTTTTACATGTATAGTCATGAAATACCTTTTCATACTGTTTTTGAAAAGCTTTATATTTTTGACTTCTACATTTCAGGTTATGATTCATTCAGAATTAATATTTGTATCAATGTACAGGGAAAATATACAGGTTAAGATTCATTTTAATGTAATATGGATATCTAATTGATTCAATATAATTGAATATTATACTTTTTTCTACTAAATGACTGCTATCGTCTGATCATTTGTGTCCTCTCCAAAGTTCCTGCTGAAAGTAAATTTTTATGGTAACAATATTAAAAGTTGGACTCTTTGGGTGTTTAGGTCATGAGGGCTCTGCACTCAGGAATAAGACTAATGTCTAATAAAGCGGCTTCACATAGAGTTACCCCTTTTGCTCTCCCACCTTCACCATGTCATGATGCAACTCACAAGGTGCCATCTTGGGAGCAGGAGCAGCTCTCACCAAACACCGAGATTGCCAGTGCCTTGACCCTGGACTTCTCAGTGTCCATAACTGTGAGAAAATAAATATGTGTTGTTCATTAATTACCCAGTCTACATTTTTCCTTTTCTCAGTACAAGTGCCTTGAGACAATTGTCGTAGGACTTCTATTGAAAATTGAGTGACTATATATATGCAAAATTGGTTTCAGATTTACTAACTTATTGAACTGGTTTGTCTCACCCTTCACTAGAACAATAATTTTTAAATTTTTAAATTAATTAGTTATGTTTTGGGACAAGGTCTTGCTTTGTTCTCCAAGCTGGAGTATAGTGATGCGATCCCAGCTCATTGGAACCTCTGCCTCCCAGGCTCAAGCGATCCTCTTACCTCACCCTCTCAAGTAGCTGAGACCACAGGCATGCATGACCATGCCCAGGTAATTTTTTAATGCTTTCTGTATCAGTGGGGTTTCACCATAGTTCCCAGGCTGATCTTAAACTCCTGAGCTCAAGTTATCCACCCACCTCAGCCTCCCAAACTGCAGCAACTACAGGCATGAATCACTGTACCCCGCCACAAAATGGTTATTTAATATAGGTTTTCATATCGAGAAGTGTTCATCCTTCCATCTTGTTTTCCTTATGTAAGATTACCGTAGCTGTTTTTTGCCTCTTTTTTGCTTGTCTGTCTGAGTTAGAAAAATTGTTTCAATTTTAACAAAACTCCCCAGTGTTTTTGATTGTGACTGTATTGAATTAATTTGGGGAGATTTATGTTTACAATATTAAGTTTTCTGATACATAGACATGGAATAACTTTCCATTTATTGGGTCCCTTGATTCTCTTTCCATAACTTTTTGTACATTTGCATATATTCTTCATACCTTTTTATTTTACCATAATGTTAAACAGAGACAAGTTGCAAAAATACTGTCAGAAATATAAGAAGGACCCACATTCATTTGTCTATCAATAGTTGGCTTTCTACTTCCATCTTCCTTCTCTAAGTTGATATTCTGGGTAATATTGATGCAAATATCGAAAACTACTCCTAAACTTGACACATGTAAACTGCAATCACCTGTCTATCATCTGTCTATCATCTCTGTGGTTCTGGATATTGCCTGAGCTCACCAAGCTTCCTGCCAGGCTTTCCTAAGAATGCAGTCAAAGGGTGGGTGGAGAAGGTGTCATCTCAAAGGTGGTTGATGCTAGATACAGAGTTCTCAGCTGGGGCCCTTTGCCTATTCATATGCGGACTTGGTTCACTCAACCCTTTCCTAAGGAGTAGACAGAAGTTATGTAGCCTAAATGGCCTCTTATAGCCTCAGAAGGCAAATAGTGTTACCTTACCACTGTCCAATACCACCAAGAGTCAACAGAAATGAAGTGTAAGGCAGTAGGTTTAATGGGAGGACCATCAAAATCACGCTGTTAGAAGGAACTGTAAGATGGGAGCTCTTCTCACAGGCATCTTAGAGGATACAACAGGCATCAGTGCACCCTGTGACCAAAGCAATTCATTCCTCCCACGTGCTAAATACTCTAATTCTCAGCTCCACATGCTCAAGTATGATTCCATGATAGTGTTAGGGTACCCTCAAAATGTTGTCCTGGGGGAGTGATATTAGCAAGATGATAGAGTAGGAGATACCAGCCTTCACATGCCCACCCAAAAAACCACAAACACAAAGAAACAAAAGGAAAACCAACAATTAGATAGCTCTCCAAGAAGAAAAATAGCCCTTGGAGAGCTCAAGGGTCCAATTAAAGAAGTGCAGGAACACAGTGGGCAAAAAAGCCCGGAATAATCGTACAGAAAGGATCACTGGGAGATGGCACATCTGAGAGTTTTGAGAAATCTAGGAGAAAAGAAGCAGGAGGCAATTGCTACCAGCCAGGAGGCAGGGCCACTGCAGTCCCCATGGCCTGCTCTGTGGAAGACCCTGCAGTCTTTGCAGCTGAGGATCTCAGAATCTCCCAAGGCAACTCCACTCTACAGCTTTCCTAATGAAAGTCCGTTAGTGTTCACTGATGAAGATCACAGCAGCCTGCTCCACAGAGGACCCTGGTGATTTCGGCACTAAAAAATACCTGTAGCCTTGAGCATGTACATCACCACAGAGAGGGAGATCCTGTGATACCCTCCCTCTACATCCTCCCAAGAAGCAGCCACTGTTGTGCTGCCTGGGATGGGGCTGCCTCCCAGCCCCAACGCTGCATCATCCCAGATCCAGGCTCCAGGACCTCATCCTGTGTTGGCAACTCAGACCCTGAGCCACTTCCATGTGGACCTGTCCAGGTCCAGGCCCAGAGCTGCTGTGACTACAAGAGCACCCACACTCCAGAGCCTGGCCCTGAGGCTGCTCTGGAAATTACCTAAGACATAACATCAAAAGAGAATATACAGCAACACGGTAGAGTGAAATGCAGACAATAACCACACAGCATCTCTGGGAGATGGCACACCTGAGATACCTGAGAAATATTGGCAAATGTGTCAAGAGTAATGAAACACATTAGTCTATAATATCAAAAAAAAATGAAACGTATCCAGGGTAAACATCAATAAATGCGTTACTATACAGATTATAGTTAAAATGCTGAATCACATACAAAGAGAAAATCTCAAATGTATCAAAAAAAAAATGGATTCATTATACCAGGGAAACAGCAATAAAACCCTTGTTTAACTGTTCATGGGACCAATAAAGGCAAGAAGACAGTGAGATTATATATTTAAATACTGGGTGGAGGGGACTCAACCAAAGATTCATTATCCAGTAAAAATATGCTTCAAAGATGAAGGTAAAGTAAAAACACTTCTGATGAACAAAATGAAGAGAAATGATTCCTTGCAGATATGCTCTATGAGATATTCAAGAGGAAATTTTTCAGAATCACAGGAGATGAGAGCAGATAGTAAGTTGAATGCGCAGAAATAAATGAAGATTTCATAATAGTAAAGAAAAGAGCAAGAAGCCAGGAAAAAACAAAACAGAAAAAAGTGTGTTTCCTTCAATTTATATGAAATTCTAGTCCAAGAGAAACCAAGCTATTGTGATGAACATCTGAATTCCAGTTACCCTGATTGGGATGGGGGAGCAGCTGTTGCCTGGGAAGGTGCACGAGGAATGAATCTGGATAATTTGAAATATTCTAGAGATTCATCAGGATGGAGAACATACATAAAACTTTGTTGCATATTTAACATTTCAGCCCTTTACTCGGTATGTGTATCACTTCAAGAAAAAAAAAATTGAAAAAGCGAATTCTAGACTCAAACCAATAAGAACAAAGAAAGAAGAATTATCAATTATTTATGGAATCTCAACCTTTCTAAGGAGAAGTGAAAAATGCCCCTGGGAAGTGCTAAGAAACAGGAAATCTAAGAGAGAAGACAAAAGGGAACAGGGAATTTATCTTACTCATGCAGCATAGATTTTATCTCTGTTGTTTTCCCTCCAAACAGAGAAGACATTTAAGGAACTTTTCTCACAAGAGAGGCCCCTTCACCCTTCCCTTGGCTCTTTCCACTTTACTGCACCCACAAGGGATTTTGCCTATTGTCCCCTAGGGAGTACCTTCCCTTGTGAGTCTGAGATAAAAGACTCTTGAAAAAACCTTGCCTTGACTGATCAGGACTCCTCAGTTCACCTTCTCACAATGAGGCTCCCTGCTCAGCTCCTGGGGCTGCTAATGCTCTGGCTCCCTGGTAAGGACAGAAGCAAAATGAGATGGCAAAATGGGGTGGGAGGGTGAGATCTGGGTGCTCCACAGCTTCCCACATTTATTTCAACATGTGTTAGAGGCACACGGTCTATGCCCCAGGAAAGAGAATTCATATTTTTGCCTTATGAATAATCAGGATTCACCTCCCAGGAACAATGACCAATGCTCTCGTTAAGATCTTGAAAATAAAGCGTTTCCTACTGGCTAGTAAATAATGGGTTCATTTTAGAAAGTCTACTTTTCACGATATAAATCAAAACTTGAAAAAAATATGTAACTGTAAATCAATATCATAAGGGAAATCATGAAAGTTGCTCACGGTGTGTCTATACAACCTTACACTTCTTTCATATTATTTCAGGGTCCAGTGGGGATATTGTGATGACACAAACTCCACTCTCCCTGCTCGTCACCCCTGGAGAGC
This sequence comes from Papio anubis, assembly GCF_008728515.1. Lineage (NCBI taxonomy): Eukaryota > Metazoa > Chordata > Mammalia > Primates > Cercopithecidae > Papio > Papio anubis. Next base: position 89,629,679 of record NC_044989.1, read on the forward strand.
CAGCCTCTGTCTCCTCCTGCAGGTGTAGTCAGAGCCTTCCATACAGGGGTGAAAAAACCTACTTGTATTGGTCCCTGCAGAAGCCAGGCCAGTCTCCACAGCTCCAAATCTATTTTGTTTCAAACCGGGCCTCTCGAGTCCCAGACAGGTTCAGTGGCAGTGGGTCAGACACTGATTTCACACTGAAAATCAGCTGGGTGGAGACTGAGGATGTTGGGATTTATTACCGCATGGAAAATATAGAGCTTCCTCCCACAATGGCACAGTCCCATAGAGAAACCTGCCTTCTGGGGTGTCCCAGTTGCTCACGTGCACTGCTTGTCTGGGGAGCAGGTCAGTAGGGTCTCTGGGTCTGCAGAAGAGGTGGTTCTTGGAGAATTCAGGGCAGAGTTTGCTGCTGAGGACTCTGGCCCATGAGAGGCTCAGCTGCTCCTCAGTCCCACATGTTAAGGCCCCATCAGCTATCACAGGTGGCCACGTGCTCTGGGAGCAACCAGCTCTGATGAAAGGAGAGTGAATGAAAGCCCATCGTCACCCTACCTGTCTGGCCCACGTTAGTTGAGTCCATTTATTTGGCAGAACAGTCAGATCATGGATGCAGGTTAGTGGTAACACAAGTGAAATACATGTTAGAAGTGACTGGTTTGGGGATAGTTTTATACATGGTAACACTTGTTCATGTTGGGAAATTGTTCTCTTCCCACTTACCAAACTTTCTCTCTCCTTTATGACTCCCACGAAACTGCCCTCTCTAGTATTATGGTGGAGAAAGCATTGTACACCAGTTGTCCTCAGGGGAGTGTGGCTAAGAAAAATTAGATAAAATATTTTATTTGTTTCCACTTATGGATTTTTAAAAACCATGTCAAATATAAGATCCTAATACCAAAATAGCTTGACATGCCTCAATTACCTTTTGCTGACTGAAAATGGAGTTCCTGCAATTCCAATAGTGGACTTTGAAAATAAACAAAATAATTCAGATGGAAAACAAAAAGTTTACATAATGTACCACAGGAAAAATGTAGAATTATATGAGATTTTTATTCTCTTCTCAAATTCTTAGAATTTTAAAAGATTTTTGCTGACATAGTATTTTAGAGAAGAAATATTTAGTGCTATATTGTCATAAGAAAATGATTTAAAAAATTAAAAAATGCGTTTTTACATGACACTATTTTTTTTCCTGAAAATAAATCTGAATCCTCTCTTTTAGTTGTAAATGCATACAAAAAATATGCTCCTAATAGATTCCATTGACAATAGCACACTAAATTTATATGCTTTTTTAATTTGAGAGCTAAGGTCAGATAAATATCTCTATATATTTTGCCATGCAACTTTTAAACCTAACAGAAATGCTTTCTATTAAAAATGCAGTACTGCTTTCTCCACCATAATACTAGAGAGGGCAGTTTCGTGTGAGTGGTAAAGGAGAGAGAAAGTTTGGAAAGTGGGAAGATAGCAATTTCCCAATATGACCAAGTGTTATCATGTAGAAAACTATCCCCAAACCGGTCGTTTCTAACATGAATTTCACTTGTGTTACCACTAATCTGCATCCATAATCTGATTTTTCTGCGAAATAAATTTATATGAATCCGAGTAATGAGTGACGTCTGCCACATGTGGTAACACGGTGTAGAGACACAAAAGACTGATTGAATCAATAGAACAAGATCCTGATGCAGGCTAAGGGCTTAAATTATACTTAAGATGATTTATGTCAAGATAACGGATTCTGTAGTAAGTGCAATTAAAAGTCCAGTGTGTCATTTCTGTTAGGTTTAAAAGTTGCATGGCAAAATGTATATAGATATTTATTAGATCGTAGTCCTCAAATTAAGAAACATAAGACACTTAATATGTCATTCAAAAATTCTAATTAATGCATCATTGAGCCTAAATGTTATTACAGAATGCAGTAAAAGAAAATAAAATGTAGCTAGCAAGAACAGGAGCTAAGCAATACCATTGTCACCTTTACCCCTCCTGTGATTGACAGCACCTAGTCACCTTGAGTTTCTGCTTTTCCAGGAGACAGAAGATAAAATCAAACCCCATTCAAGGTGGTTAGATATATTTTTAGGAAAAGCAAACAAATGTGCAACCTACATGATGCTGATATCCCAAAGGCCTATACTCTCAAGTCAAAATGGTGAAAAATACATGATTCCAAAAACTGAAAGGGGAGAGATACAAGGAGAACGAGAGCATAATCAAATTTATTACAAAGAAACTTCATAATATGGTGGACTAAATGTGACAAGGTTTCTGTGTCTGTGCCATGTCAGTGCAGAGGCAGGCAGGTGCCCTTGGTGGTGTCGGTGGCTCTGCTCCATGAGGTCACTCAGGTGGGCAGGAGGCATGACCACCCTCAGAACACAGCCTTCCTCCTTCCTCAGTCACTGCCTGTCCGGCCATCCTCAGCAGCATGAGGTGGAACACAGTGGAGAGAAAGCTGTTTTCTTCTAAAGATTAAAAAAAAAAAAAAAACAAAAAAAAAACAAAAAAAAAAAAAAAAAACCATGAAACTTTCCATCAGGGACAAATGTATTTTTGACTCAATCACAGATTTGAGAAATTTCCCAGTGAGTGGATCTGCTGATAAACCCACCTTTGTTGTTTGTTTTAATCTGAAAATGTGTTTACATGATTCTTGAAAATAATTTTGACTATAAACTTATATATGTGGTAGCTTATTTGAAGTTGTCATTTACTATTTCGTGATTGCTGCTAAAAAGTTATTTGTTTAAAAATCTGAGACTCTAACTGTTCTTGTTTGAAGCAATATGTCTTCTTAAGACATTTTGTTTTTTTTTTTAAGCTCATCATTTGTCCCTCCTCTTTTATGAATAAATGTATCGCTTAATTTATTATTTGTGATTAATTAATCAATAATTAATTTTCATAATCACAGAATCAAATGTCCTGTAAGTTGCTATGTCAAAGACCTGCCTGAAGATGGCAAACGCACTCCACAATAAACAAAAGACAACGCCATGGTCTTAGGAACACTGGGAAAGTAGAAGTGCTGGTGTCCCATTATCAACAGGGAGCCCTAGAGTTACAGTCAAATCTTCCCCGTGACCACGGCACCTGGGAGGAACCACTCGTGTGCTGAGTTGTGGGAACCTGCCCCGTGCTCTGAGACCAGAAGCACAGTCTTGGCTGTGTCCCACTTGGTATGGACTCAATTGTGTCCTCAGATTCACATTGAAACCCTAATTTTAATGTGACTGTAGAAATTAGGACCTCTAAAGATGTAATTGAGGTCATAATGGGGAGTCTCTGATCCAGCAGGATTCATGTTTTCGTAAGATCTGTAGAGCTCTCCATTTTCCTCTCTTTCTCTAACAGCCTTCTGTTCTATGTAAAGGCTGTATGAAGACATGGTGAGAAGGTGACATCTGCAAACCAGAAAGAATGTCTTTACCAGAAAACAAACCCTGCTGGACATCGATCTGCAATATTCCAGGCGCCAGAAATGTGGAAATTAAATGCTGTGGTTTATGCCATCCAGTCCGGTGATTTTGGTGTGGCAGCGCAAGCTGACTCATCCGCCTTCCCCACT